>NC_092354.1:64052800-64363222 GCF_963676685.1 Mytilus edulis | reverse complement strand
TTGTCATAATAGGGAATCCTCTGATCTATCTATGTAGTGCCATTAACATTTTGGCCGCTAAACCCTTCTTTTCTCTTTGTAATTGTTTGAAATACAGTTTAAAAAGCAATATTTGAAAACCTTATAATATATTTTGGATGAAAACAGGTGAGAAAATTAAATGTATGTAACATTCTACAGAGAATCGTTTCCGCCAAATTTTCGATAGCTTTTATCTCGAAACTTTCATTTTTCTGCTTTTTTTTAGTTCTGTTATCTTCATGTATATACATACAATTTATAACAGTCTTTTAAATATTTTTTTAAAACAATCTAATTCTAATACTTACTGTTGCGGATTGATTGTTACAGTAAAAAACAAAGCTTGACATAATTTCTAATTGTCAAGCGCAAGACAACGAGAAAACTTGTTTATTGTTTTGGTAGGAAATTTGGTAGGTTTGATAGAATGTTTAGCAGTTTCCTGTGGTGAATTGTCTTTTTTCGTGATATTGGCGGTTTCTTTTCAATTTATGATTTTATTTTCCCGTTAATTTCGTGTTGATTAGGGCTTGAAGTTTTGTTTTGTATTTTTGTATTGTTGTCTTTTTTTTAATTTTCTTTTTTTTTTCGTTATGGAATTGTCACTTTATTTTCAAACGGTGAGTTTTAATATTTCTTTCTCTCTTTAAATTTTCACTTTTCTGTATCCGATTTTGTGGCATATATATACTTATTAAAGAAATACTTTACCTTGTTCTGGATACTCAAAATCACGCATTATAACAGCATAGCCGATTGATTCATAATATTCTAAGACAGCCATAGCTTGATCATTTAGTTCATAGGTGTACGTCAGTACTTTATCAACACCAAGTAACCTCTGAACTTCAAACCACTCTAATATCAGTTCGGCATCCACGTTTCCGTAACTGATTTTGCCACAAATAGCCAAACCAGATTCGTTTCGCATGGATGATTCCACCTCAATATAGTGCTGTTCACTTTCGTCGCACGAATGTGTTCCTATGGAAACAGATACACTTTGTATTGGAGATGATCGAACTGGGCATGCGTACTGTACAGAATGCAATGTTACATTGTCAAACAAATCAAACGTTGATTTCAGAGTTGAATTGATGAAAAGTTTTGTGCCATCTCTACAATGGAGACAACAAGTGAAGTTCTTAACATGTAACAAACTTTTTCTTTCCCAACCATTTATCAATATGAATTTATTTATTCCTTCCTCTATCGAAATTGCCGAGTACAAATATATGTCAGGTTTGTATATAGGTTGATATTCATTAAATTTCCAAAAAAGGTAATCATCTGGTTCAGTTGGATTTGTTGTTTTGTCATGTGACCTTTGTCTTCCAATTATATTGATACTAGAGTCAGTTGATTCGGGATTTTCATCCAGGTCCAAAAGGTTTGTATCAAATAAGGTGACGAAGACGTTGTTAGTTGCAATACCATACCACACGAATATCAATAAACATAGGAGTATTGTCATTCGGAAAATGTAGCGGAAATGTTTCACAATAAGATTTCTCATATCTACAAAGCAGTCAATTTCATATAAAACTTCAACACTAGCTAGAGTTTGAAATGACATATCTCGAGTTGATGTTATTTATCTTGTAGGAAATATAACTAGTGGATTTTTTTTTAATTTGACAAAGCAAATTGAAACATGATATACTATTTATATGTAAATAAACCTCCATGATTAAACAAGGAGGAGACATATACGAAGATAAAATGTGGAAATGTCAATGTTTTTTAACAAAAAAAAATAAAAATCATGTCATTGATAAATAAAACTTGTAAACTGTTCATGAACAAAAGAAAAGAAGATGCCCGACAAAGTGCATAAACGAAATTCTTCTAACTTTGCATGTTTTAAAATGTATTTAAAATAAAAATAGTCACAAAGAATTCATATAATACTGCTCAAACTCATCACTTATATTAAAAGGAATAGTCAGAAATTTTCGATATAAGAAGCACCGAACTAAGATGTTATTAATAACAAATTTGTAATATATATTCACTATAGACTGACCTATGATGTGTAATATGAACTGCCTTCTAAGTTTTGTTGTTTTGTTTCTTTACTCATAGAACGTAATGTAAATACTTTCAACATATGGTAATTGTTATACACTAATCTATTGTGCCTAATTAAACTGCATTTAGTGCATTGCTATTTGATATTATTACCGTTATCATTTTCAACTTCACTTTTATTAGTAGATCAATAAATTATATATATATAATTTTTCTATAAGTTTACCGAGTCGTAGTATAATGATTTTACTATGATTCTATTTTGATCGAAAACAAAAGATGTGTACTTTGTAATGCCTTGCTATTAAGAAAGTATATTTTTCAGGCAAAGCTGTGACTTCTTGATCTTGTTTGACAAAACTTTTGGTACTTTTAAATGGTCATTCAACAAGGACACAAAGAACTGAAATGATTTTGTTCAAACCATTAAATAAATACAACAGTAGTATACTGCTGTTAAGAACTCGTAAATCTATGGACAACAAAACAAAATCGGGGTAACAAACCAAAACTGAGGGAAACGCATTAAATAAAAGAGGAGAACAACGACACAACATTAAAATGTAACACACACAGAAACGGACTTAAAAAAGAACCATTTTAACAGTTACAGTATTGTATTTTGAATTCGTAAAGAAATCTAATGCATCAGAGCATAAATTATGTGTACTTTTTTTTTTTATTGTCAACTGTTTTGTTGGGTTTGTTTGATTTGCATATGAATGAATAGTCTGCAATCCAAATGGTACTAGTGGTGAACCATTACTGGTCTTCCTGTTATTTTTGTACAAATCTAAAGCCGACTTTATGCTATAGCTAATACTTAAAAAAAGTATTGTTGTTGTTGCTTTGACACATTCCCCATTTCCTTTCTCAATTTTATTTTATACATAATTTGAAGTTTGTCAAATATATTGATGATGTAACTGTAGAATCTCACTTATCAAAGGGAACATGCAATTCAGGATATTAACCGAAACGACTTGATCTGTTTCAGTTATAGATAATGCATTTTTTAAGGTTTTTCTTGTAGAATACACCGAGGGGGGTCAGGATTGATCAAATGAAAGACCGATCGCACTAGACGTTAAGCACGCAACCAAAAATCAATCAACCTATTCAGTGTGACTCAATAAAATTTTCAAAATCTAACACACGAATATGATAAATCTGGCTTTTTATTTATGAAAGTTTATATTAAAATTCATCTCACATATATGATAATGTTTCTTCATTATAGCGATAAATTAACAAAACTTCACGTTATTTGTTTCTAAAATTAAAATGAGGGCAATGAAGGTTTCTTTTACATCTATTATCGATTGAACTTTAAAAAATAAATTCCAAATCGGCAACAAAAAACTATCAGACGAATAAAATTTTGAAGTAAATTATAGATTGTATTTTTATCAAGGAAAATAATGACCTTACACAGGTCATTATTGTATGCCTTTGAGCATATTTCATTGAAACATGGTATCGTCCGCGTTGATTCTGAAAAAGAATGACCTGTCGTTCCGACAGAAAATAACTCTATATAGGTATATAATTATTGACTCATCCTCATAATTTACACAGACGGACAACTTCCTATTGCATATGACAAACGTGATGATAAATGAAATGAATGAGGTAACACTTTATCATTTCAATGCGTGTAATTGCTTTTTATGGATCAAGCTTCGCAATGACCTCTCAAAAACCAAATATTACTTGCCAGACTCCTCAATTTTAAGCAGTTTCAAATGTATATATCTTCTGTCACATGGTGTGGCGTTGATATCTCAATGGACAAATCGCGTTCATGCATGTTCACACAATAAGAACTTTATAGGCAGGGTGTGTTCCTTACAGGAACACTGTTTCGACAGTGTTGTGAGGAAGAACGACTGAAACCGGAACTTGACCAGTTGTGCGGTCACCTTTACAAATTATTCAAGTTCTAAGATATGAGTCTCGATTTATTCGGTTTTCACAGTCCTAAATCATTAGATAATGAAAAGTCGTCTTATTTCCCATTTTTCTCCTATAGTCGATGTGTTTTTCTGGATTTTAGTTTGTGGTCCGGATTTGTTTTTTCTCAATCGATTTATGACTTTTTAACAATGGTATACCACTGTGGCTTTTATTTACCGTTTCTGTCTTCTCAATGTGTTCGCATAACAGGTGATGCATACATAGCAGGTGATGCTGAACCTGTATAGCTCACTACTGTTGTGGTTAATATCAAAAAAAATTTACTACCTTAAGTAGCTTTCTTAATCGAATTTATGCATTTGAACTGCGGTTAAACTTAAAACAAAATAACATCAATGGGAAATTGTGAAGTCGTTAAAATTGTAAACTTCTGTTGTCTTTATTTGATACGTTGATGAACTCTATTTCCGAGAAAACTTCAGTGTTTTGAAGAACGTAATAAAACAAAAATACAAACAAAACCACGTCATTTCCATTTCATTCTAAAATACAAGAGTAGACTTCTTAATTTGTATGAATTTGATACACAAATGGTGCTAAAAAAATACAGTTTGGATGCCATATCATCATTTTCCTGTTTACCAAAAAGATAGCTTAAGTATCTAAAAGTCCTTTCTGTAATAATTACATCCACCGCTGCTGTTGGACTAGAAATCTTAATTGTATCTACAAGCCAGTAGTCAGGTTTTCGGTACTTGAATGATGAATATATTTTTTTAAACAACATTTGTAATTTTATAAATTATTTAAACAGTTCAACTACCTCATATACAATTGACCTAAGATGAGTTTGGCAATATTCTTTGAGGTCTCGTTTGGTCATTTAGCTTTTCACGGGTTTTGGTAATTATGCATCATTGGCTTTCAAATTTGTTTTGCTTTGAACGTTTCTGATCTCAGCAAAATTGACCATAGCTGGGTATTTTGTTGTTCCTTTTGTTACAAAGTTCATTTAGAAATATTAAATTTATATATCTTAGTCTGTTTTGAAGGATTAACTGTTCCTAATTATAATGAAAGGAAATTCAGAAAAAGAGCCTTGGAGGAACCAAATGTATAAAGCTTAATTCAAATGGCGTGAGGACGATTAGCCCAGTAGTCAATGAAACATAAGAAGTTACCGTTTTAAAAGTTCTGTTGATAAGTAAAGAAATCATTAACTGCAGCACATTGTACATGTTGTATGACTACAACCTTCACTAAATGAAGCAGTACACAAAAAGGTTGATTCAGTATAGTTACCGACAATACATATAGTTCAGCGTATTTATTTATTTTGTATTCTACATTTGCTTATGGAGTTAAAATTATACATGATTTTATTTTTAAGATAATAAAACAACAAGTAAATGACACCAAGGGAACAAGCAAACAACAAGCAGTCTTAGAACAATCTAAAGGAAGATTGAAATACTGAAACTACCAAATTCCGCGGAAAATATTCTTTCCTTGATAATTTTTTATTTGGGAGGGTAAATACCAATTATTCCTTATAGTACAGGCAACGTGATCCCTTTGAAAATTTTACGGACGCCAACAAAACTTGTTAACCGTGTCATGATGCCTGTACTATATATGACCATGCATATGACCAGTGTGTATTAGCTATGACTCTGTATTTGTCATCAATTGTAACATCTTCGGTTCAAACTTCAAACCAAAATTTTACTTGCCGCAAGTGGATTTTGAACTGCTCATCTTTTTAGAGTACATGCGTTACATCAGGAAGTGTCTGTACCATATCAGGAATATGACAGGTGTTATCCATTCGTTTGATGTGTTTTAGATTTTTATTCTGACATTTGAAAATAGAATTTCCATTTTGAATTTTCCTCAGAGTTCGGCTTTTTTGTTATTTTATCTTTTAACCCCGGTTCATATTGTTTTTCTTTAGACTTAGTGGTTACTACCTGCTTATAAATACCTAGTGACTTTTTTTAATTTACAAAATGGATTTTTTTTAACCTGCTGTTAAAAATACAAATTACGAATCATCAGGAATTCTCAAAACCAAACATTTGCTAGCCAGTGGTGTACACATCTGAGAGAGCCAGGGATACATATAAAAAGCCAGGTATGTATAAATTAGAAAAAAACCCTGTTGGTTTGAACATGAATATTTATCTCTACAAGTTAGAATAAGCATACCTGTTAAATCTTTTAAACCCGTTTCATTTGTTTGCTCATGTCTTTAGTCAGGAGCCTGGTGTTCAAGGGTTGTCGTTTGTTGGTTGTGGTTCATATGTGTTTCTCGTTTCTTTTTTGTTATATAAATTGGTGTTCATGTTTGATATGTTTGTATACTTGTCATTTGGGAACCTTTGGATTGATGTTCGTTGTGAGCCAAGGTTCAGTGTTGAAGGCCGTACTTTGACATATAATTGTTACCTCTGTGTACATTGTGACTTTGATCGGGAGTTGTCTCATTGGCACTCGTACCATATATTATTCATACTTACAGCCATTGGATGGTGTAAATTTCAAAAAAAAAACAAAACGTATATGGTGTAATAGTGTATGGCATATAGTGCAATGGCAGAAGGTGTATGGTGCTATCGTGTATGGTGTAAGGGGAATGGTGTTATGGTGTATGATGAATGGTGTGATTGTGTAATGTGTATATAAAGTGTAGTTATCAAAGACTGAAACTATGCAAAATATTGAACTGATATTTAATTTTATACATTAATTTACAATATTGTGTTCAAAATTCGTTTATTAAAAACTTTAATTTTAATTTTGTAGTCGCACACTTACTTTGAAATTAAATTGCAGTATGGGTAATTTCGGATGGTGTAGATAGCATGTGTAAGGTGTAGGGTGCAAAGTTGTAACGTGTATGGTGTAAAGGCATAGGTTGTATGGTGTAATGGTCCACGGTGTAATGGTGTACGGTGTAATGTTGTATGGTGTAATGGTGTATAGTGAGTAGTGTAATGATGTATAGTGTTAGTGGGAGGTTTACAACATCCAAGGACTGTAATATACAAAGATTAGAGATTTTTCCGGAATTTCCAGGCAATATAATGAACAGAAATGACTTCATTTCCTGATGATAATTGACCTATTAATGGTACAACTATAAGCTTATTTGTATTTGTGAAATGATAATAAACGTGTTATGATGTTATAGTTAAGTTTAACACAGTTGTATAAATCGTTAAAGCCTAAATGTCACAGTATCTGGGAACCAAATGTGTCCTTTTGTGATACAGGTAAAAAGCGCATTCATCCTGTACCGTTTCTATTCACTGCTTTTGTTGTTTCCAAATTGCGACACAACTATCGAACGTTTGATGAAAAAGATTTAAAAGAAAATGTGTTTACTGGTTTCAAATATAATAATGATATCATACGAATACTATAATCAATTGAAAGGATTAAAAGGTTTTAAAAAATAATGAAAAAATGTGTTCTGCAATGTTCAAAGATGAAATCGTTGCTTAACAATGTCATTTATTTCCTTTTGATTTTCATCGAAGTTGTCTTCATCCCAACTGTGTTATTCTGATAGTCATACCATATCATTGAACTCCAGTCCTTGACACCAGGCATATAATTACCATTTAAGTACACTCTAGTATAACTATTGTACCACCATCCTCCCGTCTGCCCAATAACAAAGATATCAACTTCATGATCTTCCGGAGATCTGAATGCATGTCCATTTGTGAACATCATACCAGTTTTGCCTTCTAGATCTCCTACAATGATAAAGTTAAAAAAAACGTCGACTTCTATTTGGTGTGACCTAACCTGATGAAGGTTATAATTGTTTTGGTATCATTTAAACAAATATTCTAGTTATTCTAAATGATTCCTTAATAAGAACATAACTGGTACCTATTCGGACTGTATATGAAAAGTTGAAAAACTTTGAGTTTATTTGTTATCCCCCCACAAGCTTGTTATGGTATCGTGTAGCATTAGATTACTTGAATCCGTTTCTGTCTATTATAACAGTGTCATCTGTTAGAGTGCTTCCACTAAATTTAACGATGCTCTGTCTACTCTATGAACTCGATAGATTGATACTCACACATGTTAAACTCCGACAAAGACAGGGATCTTACTTTCAAGTGATTGTACATAGACATACAAATGTAACTTCATTTTGGTTTAATTTTGGTGATGTTGGCATAATACATCTTGGTAACTTGCAATTTTGTAAGACTCAGCGAATGCATTTATAGACATCTCTCAATATTGTTTGGTATGATTTATTTTATCAGAACAACTGTGCCCTTTTTATGTTAGGCTATTCACATTTCTGTTTATTCATACTATATTTAGAATTAATAAAGCGAACTCAAACTGTTTCTGAAACTTTTAAAAATCTGAAAACAATCCTTTGGTTTCAGAAATTCTACATATAGCCGAACCAGGACAAGTCAAGGTCGAAAACTCATATTTACTCGTAACGCGATCTATTTTTATGCCCCACCTACGAAAGTAAGGGGCATTATGTTTTCTTGTCTGTAAATCCTTTCGTCTGTCTGTCAGTTGATTCGTCCATCCGTACGTCCGTTCGTCCCGCTTCAGGTTAAAGTTTTTGGTCAAGGTAGTTTTGATTGTTGAAGTCCAATCAACTTGAAACTTAGTACACAAGTTCCTTATGGTATGATCTTTCTAATTTAATGCCAAATAAGAGTTTTGACCAAAATTTCACGGTCCATTGAACATAGAAAATGATAGTGCGAGTGGGGCATCCGTGTACTGGGGACACATTCTTGTTTCTAAAAGATATAATATGAACTGAATTAACAAATGAAAACAAAACATGATAAATTTTTATGCGTCCGAAGCCCGTTTTAACTTTCGGATTTACCTTCACCAGAAACGCTTACTATTACAAGAACTATTATATAAATATTTGACGGATGATTGAGAACTGTATATTTTTAAGAGCTATTCGACCAAAATGAAATTAAACAGCCAAATACTTCTATGGTCAAATTTGTCTGAGGAAGTTGAAACCTTATTTTCTAAATGATTTCAAAATTTTATCAATGGACAATTTTATAAAGATTTCTTATAAATCATGACATTACATAAGTTCTGTAGTATGGTATCGACCCAGTGCTGTAAAAATGAAGACAATATTTTATAAATTTTATGCGCCCGAAGCGATTTTCTGTATTTACAGGAAGACTTAATGCCAAATATTTAAAAGCCAATGATGTATGCTAACCGAAACTTTTGAATAGGTAATATAAACACTGACATTTTTAAAACGTGTGTTATAAATCATGTCATTACCAGACTATCCTACAATAACACTACTGTGGTAAAGTTACGAGGAAGAACCAATGAAATGAATATCACACAAAAGATACGGTTTCAATCACTAATTGGTTTCGATTCACCTTCGATATACTATTTTGGTCATAATTAGATCCTAATACATACGAATGTCGTGCAGATCAACCACAAAGCCAAACTTACTCGAAATATAAAATGTGAAAAAAAAGGAAAACAAATGGTCCAAAATATTGTTATTTGTAATATTCAAAAAATTATTGTTTTCTGTAATGACCAATTTTAAAACAAACTCGAAAATGCAAAGTTCACTTTAGCAAGTTCAATTGTTTTTGTTAATATGCCTTTAAAGTTTAACTGAAGACTCTTCCAAATTGGAATAATGCGATTACACGCTTTAAAATTTGAATTACGCAGTATGAGTAATTGCATTTAAATGTTTATTTTTTTAATGGAAATAGCATCATTAACTTGTTAAAGTACGACATATGTTTTATTCTACCACATTAACAATAAAAAGATGTGTACACATTACGGCGTGCCTTGTAATAAGTACAGAAAAGTAGAAATAAATGCCAAAATTTAGACTTTGAAAAAAATATTAACTGCCATTACGCTTCCGTAGTTTACAGTATTCTACCATATTAACAATAAAAACAAATGTCTATACCTTATGTCATGCCTTTTAATCGCTTCAAGTACAGAAAAATAGAAATAAAATGTAGACGAGACTTTCCCGAAAACGTCATTAAAACATTTTGTTGGTAGTTCTCATTAAACATATTTCACTTTAATGTGTAGTGTTTTATGCTCTTCATCTTTTTTCTTTATTTGTCCTTATTAAGTTTTTTGGATTCGAGCGTCACTGATGAGTCTTTTGTAGAAGAAACGTGTGTCTGGCGTATATACTAAATTTAGTCCTGGTATCTATGATGAGTTTATTTATACATGTTATAATTGTTCTCTTTTTATCTATTTTGATCTGAGTGTCACTGATGTGTCTTCTGATGACGAAACGGACATATGGCGTACTAAAATTAAAAGCCTAACTATTTTATACTTTTTATAGATTGTTTTAGGTCTGATATTCATTGTGTTGTCTGCTTTCTTGGACTTTTTGTACTGCCTCAAATGTTTGCAATGTTTACCTGTAGTTCCTTTGTACCCATTGATAGTCAGCCTGTATTGGTCAGTTTCATTACTGAGAGTAAAAGTTGTATACGTCGCATAACGCGACACTCCAACACTAGTTTCTAGGTCAACTCGTAGCATGTACATGTCAAATCTGGTTAGTAAGTAGATGTATTCAAGACCTGTTTGTTTAAGAAAAAGGAAAATGACAACATCTGTCTCCAAGTAATTTTTAAAGCCAAAAGTCCCTTATCAAATGGCCAGATCAAACAATTAATGCCACAAAATGTAAAGTAATGAATTGTGGTATGAGCTTTTTCATATCTTTCAATTTCTGAACGTTTTATAGTTAGCAAATAGATATAAGAAGATGTGTTATGAGTGCCAATGAGACAACTCTCCATCAAAATCACAATTTATAAAAGTAAACCATTATAGGTCAAAGTACGGTCTTCAACACGGAGTCTTGTCTCACACCAAACAGCCAGCTATAAAGGGCGCCAAAAATCACTATAACCATTCAAACGGCAAAATCAACGGTCTAATCAATTTAAAAAACGAGAAATGATAAACACTAATGAACCACATCAACAAACGACAACTACTGAACATCAGATTCCTTACTTAAATCAGGAAAAAACAGCGGGTTTGAAAATTTTAAAGGTACCCAAACCTCCACTCTAATCTGAAATAACATAGAAAGACAAACTATATAAAATCAATTGAAATGGCTCAATGTTCTTTTAATATTTGAAATAATTAACATCATCTAAATACAAAAAGGATTGTATAACAATTTGTTAAACCAGATAACAAGTGTCCTCAGTATAACAAATAATTATCCGTTCCAAAGAACAAAAGCGCTAATCATGAAGCAATTATATTAAGTTTTTGTCCATTCACGTTAACGCTCTTCAACTTAGTATTTGAGATGGCAAACACACAATTTTGATTCGAGCGTCACTGATTAGTCTTGTGTTTTGGAATTGCTCGTCTAGCGTATAAGATTGGAATCTTGGGGGTCAATGGGCAAATGTTTTAAAGCATTCATATAGATAAAACCAGAGGATTTCGAAAATTTGACAAAAATTCCAAAACATGGCAAGCGAACATCCTTAAGAGATAATTTAAAAGATGGTCCTGCTTTTTTTCAGAAAAAAGAATGACCAATGTAGATACAGGTTTCTTATTTTAGGCCAGCACTATTCGTACTTTGTTAAATTTTAAATTGCACTGAACCAAACAAAACATTCGCTAAAACTGACATTATTAAGATGCATCATTCTTAATTGACAAACTATTTGGAATGTTTAAAGCTAGATGACTGCATATATAATCGTCTTATAAATAATTAAAAGAAGCTAGCGTTATCATTTAACTTCACGTTCCAGAAAGCGGATGATTACCTTTCAATAAATATCAAATTTTGCTGATTCTTTCGAACGTATCTATCCATTCGAATTTGAAATATAGAATAAACCAGATAAATGAACGTTGGACTAATATCTGAACTTAGTCCACTAAAATGTAGAGATTGACAATGAAGGTCAGATTTGAACAAAACTTTACAAATAGAGAGTAGATTTCAGAAGACGGACTGTTAACTTTAAATTTGTATATAGCAACATTCAAAGAGTGCCTTCAAATATTGAGTATGTCTGAGTGTTTCACATTAAAAAGTTTTTGTTTTTGTTGTTGGTATCATTCGCTTTTATTTTAATTCATTCTATTTAAAAAAAATTATTGGAGATACTATATTGTCAAGTCTGACTTACCTAGCCAATACTCTGATGAAAATAAGCCGAATCCATTTCTGTAATCTGACCATGTTCGATTAACTAGGAATTCAATACTCCCATCATACCTATTTTGAAACACCTGTACAACGTACGGGTATTAAACATGAATAAACTTAAACAAATTATATGTAACTGTAAAACAATAAAACCACTACTTTAAAAGAAAAATCAAATCAAAATATCAACATATAGCTATATAATTCAATAGTAGACAAGTGTCTTGAGCATATGCAACGCTCAATTATTGTTTCGAATCTATGTATATGAATTCAACAAATGACAACCTCGTAAAGTAGTAGACAACCTGGAATAAACAAATTATGTGAATGCTAAGTAATAAAAAGTTACTTTGCTTTTTGTACAGATCGTGGTATATACCGCTGCTGGTGGAGTACATTGTATCAGTCTCAGAGTTCATCATCAACGCAGTTGGCTTATTTATTTTGTAGTCTAACATGACAGGAAAATATTAATATAGACAGTTTTATTACAGATAAGATTATCAATTAACAGACCAAGTTTGGACTTTAAAAAAAATATCATTCTAAATAAATTATAAAAGTTAGTGTGTTTAATATGAATACATGGAAATTTGAGGTATACATCAGTTTCGTCGATAACTATTTTGGTGTTGTATGTTTTTCATATTGTTAATCTAAATTATGATGTCTTTAAGTCATGAAAACTGATTACAGTTTGGCTTTTACTTTTAGCGATGAAGGTAATATCAAGACATAAACTAAAAGTTTTGCCTTGGGTAAATGTCTGCTATAAATTGTCATTAATATACCCGATCACCATGTTTTTTTTAAAAAGTCAGGGGTAGGTCTTTTAGTGCATATATATACGTACAAGCCACCCTCCATTGTCTACCACCATATCACAGTAAACTGACACATTCATTCCACCATTGATGTAAATAGTGTAAACACCGCTAGGAACACCAGCTGTTTGAAGGTCAGTACAATCTTGTGGGCGTGGAGCTACGGAATGAGTAATTTGTTAGCTTCTTTAACATGTGACATTAATGTCTTCAACTTTTTTTTAACATGTTACATTGTGAAGCTATGAATCTGTATATAATATATTATTCTAGCAACTTGAAGTTTGAAAATCAACAGATCATCAGGTGCTCAATAAATTCATTCTAGGTGTGTGTAAATGTGTGCATCACCCATTATTAGTTCATTTAAGCATATTTTATGAACATATAACTCATTATAAACTTTCATTAAACAATTTCTTGAATATTATATACAAATATTTCAAAATATATTTGGATATTTTTTCTGTAAATTACATTCGGTGTGACCACAATTAAAAGTAAAAATAATTTATAGCAGCGAAATGGAAGGTCTTTTACAGCTACACCAATATTAATGTAACCTTGTATCAGTCCTTAAGTTAATTTTCCATATAATAATAGCTAAAAAAAATCAAATTAGTACGAAAAACAAGAGTCAGACACTTGAAACGCGTAAATTGATATATGTATGCATCTTTCGACCCTCTTTGATAACATCTTTTATTTTCTTCCCTGTATCACATCGTACATGTATGAGTTCTTTCATGTTTTATAAGAGATGTTGGTAGTCATGTATGATTGTATTTTATTTTTTGATTTTCGCTTACCCACATTCTGGCAGTAATATCCATCAGTTTGTGTTTTGACACATCTTTCGTATCCCGGACATGGGTTCGGGTAGCATGGATCGTTACTCTGATGAAAAGAGAATAGAAAATATTTCAATGGTTTAATAATGTGTTTTTTTATAACTCCAATAAGACAACAACGACACAACACAACCAACAATGATAACTTTTATATATTTTAGTTTTGTTGTTTACATTTTGTTTCTATTCAAAATATTTTAAGAAACCAGGACCAGACACCGCATGTTTGATGCGGGCTAATGACTATCAATAACTTCGATTAATAGAAGTGAGAACATTTTGAATGTTTTTCTTTTTACCAGAAAATTAGTACCATGCAGTAAACAACAAATATATTCAAATGTAAACAACAAATATATATACATTAAAATCCATACTTGACTGTCCCTCTGGTATCTTTCGTCCCTCTTGTCCTTGACCGAATAATTATCATTTAACTGAAGGGTACTCAACGATATTGGTTGTAGTTTGTATGCCTAAAGATTTGTCAAAATTAAAGTACCATATGGAGCCCCGGATATGTCTTCTTTCATCCCGACTTAAACATGTTTAGGATGTACTAAACAATGCATATACTACATAAGGACACATACCCAAGCATCTATACACATTTCTATCAAATACTGTTTCATTTATACATTGTTGAGGATCATGTTTTTTTAAAAATTGTCAAAAGTCGGGTGATTATCAAAACTCTGAAGTCTGACAACGCCGTGTCAAAATACGTTAAATGAAGAAAAACGAAAGAAAAATTGTTCAGTCGGTTTTTGTTTCTCTGAACTAATACTTAATTGTCATTGACATTATTTTTTTTTTAAAGAACCGTTAAATTAGGTGTATAATAAATGCGTCAAATTGACTGCTTATACTTCAATTCAATATTGCTAGGTTTTTATAGTAATATTTGTTTGTAGATAAAAGCAACAATTACAAAACAAAATAATTTAATTTCCCTCATACATGACTAATTCAATTAAAAAATATAAACCTTTAACAGTGTGGTCTACGATAAAAGAAACAATCTGATTAACGATTAACTATTATTGTGAAACAAAAGCCGCACAGAACCAAACCAACAGCATCTAAGTTGTAAACGGTTTGCTAAATGTTTTAAAACAACCTACCGACGACCATGTATTTATTGTTGAATATTGAAAGTCTGGAACTGATGATAGTTGCTTGTCCTTATCTGTTTCATGTAATAGCTCACAATACAACTGTACAGGATTATAATTGATAGCACTGCATAATTTCTGATGCAAACATCGAAGACCACACATCTTTAATCCCATGTTGTTGTAGACCTTTATGACATGTGCATCTTGATAACGGTTTTCATTTAAATGTCCAATCTGGATATCACAACGACAGATAGAAAGTTTTAAAAGATATATAAAGGTATAAACCAAATTAAGTTGATTCATAATTGCTGTGATTATATCTAGTCTGAAGACTCGTAAAGCTATATACTTGATAGTAATCTTTAAAAACAATATTCTGGACTCTTAA
Organism: Mytilus edulis; assembly: GCF_963676685.1. Lineage (NCBI taxonomy): Eukaryota > Metazoa > Mollusca > Bivalvia > Mytilida > Mytilidae > Mytilus > Mytilus edulis. The sequence goes on along the minus strand of NC_092354.1, from coordinate 64,347,821 downwards.
CGAAGGTTACAGTAGAATCATATGAAACTCACTTGTCACGGCTTTGTTTTACTATCTTCAAAATTGAATAAGTATAATTGAAGTTTTTCATTGGCTTATTTTCTCGAAAACCACTTAAAACTAACAGCTGATATCCTGTAATTACAAGACACATTTCTTATTAAAACAAATTTATGTTTCTTTGTAGTATGCTTTGGTTGTGTTGCTAAAGGTATAATTAGAAAACCATGTTGTCAATCAATAAGTTCTATTGTATTTGTATATCAAACGAAATCCTTTAAAAAATGCATACCTTTTAACTTGTGACATTTAACAATGTTGTTCCTTATATAACATGGGTACATATGATTATCTATTGAAAACCATTAAAATTGATACCTGAATTAAATATATATCAGAATTGTTTAAAAAGATAATAAGACCACAGTTCAAATTGATTGAAATGCATTTGAATACCGCCTAGTCGTATTTCTACAAACAAGCAATTAATTATAATTATATGCATTCTAATGTTTCTAATCTATTAAAGACATGTAAAACCGACAGAAGTGTAAACGATGTAATGATTAAATAATTTTCTTTGCGGTACTTAAAACATAACCTGCAAAACACAAAATTCAAAATGTTTTTAAACTTTTAACTATATGTTTTCCAAAAGATTTTCTACAGTTGATCTTTGTTACACTGAGCTGGAATTTCACAAACAAATATCTTAAATAGTACTGAACAATGCAAATACTTTAAAGACAGTTATGTCTGATAAACTCATGGTCAAGATAATCACTATTTGTGAGCATTATGTGCGTTGAGCTTTTCTCTACAAATCCTGTCCTGTCATGTAATGTTGTCATTTTAATGTTATATTTAACATTGCCATAAAAGCAGGAGGTTTGGGTAGTCACAAAACCTGGTTAAACCCACAGAATTTTCTTGTGTGTTACATTTTTATGTTGTTTTCTGTTGTGTAGTAGTTCTCCTCTTAATCAAAGAATCCAATTTCAGGCAAATCATAACAAACAAATAATTAATGTGGAAATAACGGCCACAGTTCACTTTGAATGAGGTCTGACATGAAAACAGAATGCCGACATGATTGATTTAACTCACAAACATGTGCACCATTGGTAGCAATGGATGCTCAAGTTCCTCAAGGTTCAGCCTAAAGAGAACGAGGGTTGTGATCCCCAAATACGTCGGGTCTTATTCGCATCACCCCCTGGTTTCAGGGGAGTAAAGATTAAGTTTCTATATCTTAAAACTCTATATGCAAGCTGAATACATAGTTCATACTATGTATCATAAAACAGTCAAGCTCGAACTGGTACCAATTCAGAACCGGCCACTCAGGGTAGACATCAGATGTTATCAACAGAACTTCCTGCGGTACAGCAGGAAAGTAAAAACCTAATATGATCCGACGTACAATTACGGGAAACGATATTAACCCCTTAATCTTGCAACTTGAGTGTGTCTATACACACTCATCAGAAGACCCCCCCTTTTCCCACAACCTAAAAGTCCATTTAAGTGAACTAGCTAAGAAGGCATTACTCTTTGTTAATACGTTTGAATCTTGGACAATCATATTTTTCCTTTTGTAATCGCTTTGTCATGATGGAGCCAGATTTGTTTTGGACGATACCACTTCTTTTGTTGTATTATGCATGTTATATATATATTTGATATCATCATGCAAAAGCAATATTTTAGCAGTAATACATCCACTGATAAACCGATCATGAATTATCAATAGGTTTACTAAAAGAGTTGAACAATTTTATTCTAAAACACATATGTTTGGTACTTGTAAAAATATTGTTAATAATGCGATAAATCAGGAAGTTTTCTTCATAGATATAACAGTCTAATCAATAAAATTGAACAACTGTCTACGAATTCGGATATTTGGGTAACAACTTAACTGATTGTTCACTGCAAAAGTACAATCGAAGATGCTAGTATACCATGAATCTAACTAATTGCTTTGTTAATCTGCAATATGCACTATTAGTTTTGCAAATCTATGTTCCTCTACAAAGTTTACGAAAATGCATTACCTGTATATATAATTCATGCTATTCTAGGCACCCCTTCGCAGTCGTGTACATTTGTATATATTTTGACCAATATTTCAAAACCAGGGTGTATAACGTACACTTTTAAAAATTAATGTATTCGTATCAATAAATAAATATAGAAAGTACCACACTTCCAGTACTAAATCGGCAACCACGTGCATTCCTACTAGTACCTAAAGTTCGAATACAGCTAAGCAGTCCGCACAGCTTTTTGAAAGTTCAAACTTGAATAGTTTTACGTCGAATATAGTTTGGGACCTAAAAGAACTAGGAGCTAGAGTTAAGATTCCATGTATTACTTAAAGTAATGGGTTTATATAGATGCACAGTTGATTAATTCCGACTACAATTAAAAAGAATGAGTCCATCGGCTCTGTATATAGTTAGGAATGCTAAATGTTCCTTTTAAGGAAATATATCAAGAGTATTTGAAATAAATTTAAAAATTCATTGATGCTCCCGTCTGGATAATATACGTGTCTGTCTATAAAATTCCTTAACTTATATACCACTTATTTGTTTTTTTTTCTAAAAATAGTTGTGCGAAGGCCATGCTGACATGTAAAAAAAAAGTGATAGTAAAAGTATCCTCAATGTTCACATATCCGTGTAAGATGAAGATGACAATCAAAAATATTATAAACAATACATGTGTATATACAATAACATTATCGCACTTCAAAGTAAAGGGGATATTGTGGACCATGCTCTGTCTGCTGATTCGTGAGTTCATAAAGTAATTTAATAATTGTGTCAAAAGTGCACATAATTCCTATATTTGCTCAAAGTTGACTTGTTGATAGATTAATTGTCCTGTCCATAGTTTCCTATTAACTACTGGTTTGAAAAAGACATAGTTTATCTTCGTGAACTGATTGAAGTGTGAATTTGGGCAAGGTATATAGAGTCGTCCAAGTCGTATTCTGGCAATGTTGTTGAAGTAATTTATATGTGATGTCGTAGTTAAATAATTTCTTTAGTGATGGTTTTGTCATTTATAAATAATGGTTGATGTTCTGATCGTATTAAATTCATTCGTAGCATGTTATGCTGTTGTTCTGGAAGTCCCGTGTCTGTTGTGTATACATATATTATCAAGAACAACGGTAAATGAGTTTTAGTGAGCTATCTGAATAACATATACCAATAGTAATAACATATCATATGCTGAGGTGTTTTTTGAAAATATCAATTCAGCTTTGCTTGTATAGCTATATTTGCTTGTAACTATATTAACTCTATTTGCGAAAGTAAGAAAATGTAGGGTCGGGCATGAAATGTATGATTCAACAACGTAAACATGAGCTCTGTAGATCTCTCAACTGACTTGATATTTAATATAAAAATCAAATATCAAATTATAAGCATATTATACAACAAGAACACATGCATAATGTAAATAGCTAGGCAAACATACATAAATTAAAGCAAGCAAGCTAACAAGAAAAGAAACGCAAATTTAAGAGTATATATATATACTAGGCCAAAAAAGTTTAGCCACACTTTTTTTTCAGAATTTTGTTTTGTTGTTTCTCGATTTTTTTTTTATTAAACATCATTGATATAATCCTTAGTTTTACCTGTATTTTTTTTTACAGGTGATTGATTTCGTGCCATTTCAGCTTTGCACGTGTAATTGATGCTTTACCTTCTGTACATGTACTGTTAAAACCAAATTTAGATTGTGTTTGCATTAACGTTCAGAAACATACCATTAGTAAGAAAAACATATAAAAGTTTGAAAAAATTGCATGGGGTGTCAACCAGGCCTCTTCGAAAATGACCGTCGGATGGCTATTTGAATGGTTGATGCCAGCATGAGTGTTGCTGACGTCGTGGCTCAATTTAATGTGCATAAGTCAAAAGTTTAGGGACTAACAAACAGATATCAACAAATTACAACAGTTCATGATAGGTCGATATGTCGTAGACCTAAAAAAAAAAACATCGTCAAGGGAGGAGCGCTACCTTCGCTTTATGTCAACACGTGACAAGTTTTTTCCGGCCATAATAGTAGTGCATTGACTAAGGGCAACTGCTGGTGTGCCTGTCAATCATTCATTGATTATCTTAGAGCATGGCTGAGAAATTGATTTTGAATAACAATATACTCATTTACGCATTTTGACCCTCCCGCGCTCCATATAAAAAATATCCTATAAAAATGTTGCTTCTGACATGTATAATTCCATTTATTTATTATCAAAATTATATGTTGTTATGATTTTGTAATAAAACAAAATTTCATATTTTTGTTGCTAAACTTTTTTGGCTCAGTATACATGTGATTGAGTAACTCACTCATGTAAAAAAGAATTGGTATGATTGCCAATGAGACAACTCTTCACAGTAGACCAAATGCAATTAATGGTAAAAAAATCAATAACAATAAGTCATCGAATTGCCTTCAACAATGAGCAGGGCCCATACCGCATTAATAACAATAAGTAATTTTACTGCCTTCAACAATGAGCAGAGCCCATACCGCATTAATAACAATAATTCACTGTCCTGCCTTCAACAATGAGCAGAGCCCAGACCGCATTAATAACAATTATTCACTGTACTGCCTTCAAAAATGAGCAGAGCCCATACCGCATTAATAACAATAATTCACTGTACTGCCTTCAACAATGAGCAGAGCCCATACCGCATTAATAACAATAATTCATTGTACTGCCTTCAACAATGAGGAGAGCCCATACCGCATTAATGAGTAATTGAAAGAAAAGAAAAATGTTAAACACGTCAAACGAGAAAGTGGAGGCATAAATTATGTACATTTTATTTATGGTAATGCCGATTTGAGTGTATCAAACAGTATTAAAAAATATTTAAGACTGTTTGCACGTGTGAATACTTTAATCGAAGACATCGACTCTGATTGGATTTATTCTAAAACCACAAAATTTGTCATTTGTCTTCTAAATCTTATATAGTGTATTTCATATACTACGTCAGCTGAACCATCCAACACAGTGTATAATTGTGTATAATAAGTGGTATAATGTTATTAATTGAGATTAAGGTTGAGGATTTGCACTTATTGCCCTCTTGTGTATCTTGTGTGTAATAGCGCTAGGTGCGTCTTTCAAACGACTGCATGGTGATATAAAAAAAGTGTACATTTATAAAAGCAGAGACATTTTATGTCTCTGATTAAAGTCACAGTGCGATCATAGTGCTCATGTGAAATTCAAATTAAATATATATGACATCAAACAATAGTAATAAATAATCCTTTCAGTAGTCTTATCTTTTTTATTTACGCCACAAAACATCAACTTTTTTTAAAATAAATTCAACATACCAAGATTAATATTTGACGAAATTTCTCAAACCGCTGGAACCAGGTTATGAATTCTTTGGATCAGTGGTTCTCCTATTCTTTTCAATCGTGTTTTCCTTTTGCATGTTGTGCGGCTGCCGTGTGAAATTATAAATGGGGGCTCCTGGTGTAAATATATTGTTCTGTCACTAAATTGATCACCGGTCCATGAGCCACTGACAAATTGGAAGCTGTCCCTGTCATTGGCGCATTGTATAACTTTTATGGCGAAGATACATTATTTAAATTGTTCTATGATCTTTACACATCCATACATGTCGAAAGAAGCTGGAGGTGTTCCTCGTGTTGATGGCATCGGATCGTATGGTGATAGTTCGGTTTACCCATTAATTCCGTCATTTTCTGGCCCTTGCAAATGAAAATCCTTTCTTGGAGAATTACCTTGTCTCTTCGATAGTTTCATATCAAAATATTGGAATATGACATGCGGATGTCAATGATTTTTTACGATTACATTTGTTGAAACTTTTACATATCTACAAGAGTGGCTAGTTCAATGTAATGCTGAATAGTCATGTGACGTTGATTGGCGAGAAACAAGAACCGGATCCGAATGATGCTTAAACATTTCTCTTTCATTAAATTGGTTTATCTTATAAATGAGATAAACCGTATTATATTTAATGTGTTTCCCTCAGTTTCAGTTTGTAACCCAATCGATTGATGAATTTCGATTTATGAATTTCGAACAGCGGTATACTACTGTTGCTTTTATTTATATTCGGTTCTGTGGTATTTACAGACACACGCTTGACTGAGTTGATCAAATCCGCGGGGTTAAGGTTAGCGTTGCAGACACATCTGTCAAGCTCGTCCAAAGACTTTTTTGTTAAAATCCGGGTACTTTTGTCGTTGTTCCAATACATGAGCGGCTGTTTAAAAATATTTAAAAACCATGCACGATTGACCATTTTTTATGGGATAGGGTATTGTCCATCTGTAGTGAAGATATTTGAGCACATGGGACTGTACACTATCGTCACAATAATTTTCATCCGTTAAATGTCCTACTTAGTTTCGTCTGTGGTTGCAATATATTGTTACCTACGTCATGGCTCTTGGTTAACAAGCTCTGTCATATCTCTAATAGGGCATTTGTAAAATGCTCATTTTGTCACCTTATATTTATTTTATATAGGCATATATTTTGACGAAAATCAGGACTCATGAAAAGTTTAACCGAATTAGGTGTCATTTCCATACAATCAAGAGAATCAGTGTATGACACCAAAAGACAAATACATGACTTTGTACTTTGGTCAATACAGGTTCACAGTAGGACTTTTTGTAATTACGCATCCTATTATAGACTGTCGGTGAGGAATATCCCCCTTAACAAAGGATACCATAAGCTGCTACTGCAGTTATGTGGTTCAATTTTGATTGAATAAAATTATTCTCCAAATTAGTTTGAAAATGTTTCTATATTTCTTTCTTAAAATAGTACATGTTACGTTGTATATCTGTTCAGTGCGGTACATGACGAGATGATATGGAATATAAATCAGACTTAAACTAGTATATTTTGTTTAGGGGCCAGCTGAAGGACGCCTCCGGGTGCGGGAATTTCTCGCTACATTGAAGACCTGTTGGTGACCTTCTGCTGTTGTTTTTTTTTTCTATGGTCGGGTTGTTGTCTCTTTGGCACATTCCCCATTTCCATTCTCAATTTTATTTAGTCCTGCCCAAGTTGTGCTATACCATGCTCGACATGAAGATAACACCTGCGCCAAACATGAATTCGTTTTTACAACATAGCCAAATTGACGACAAGAACATCTGTCTTGCACTCAGAGATCTTTATGCTAGCATTTTCCATTTTATGGTCGGAGGGTACTGTAAGCCAGAAGGATACGACAATTAGGTGTTTTTGTGATCTATAACATATCTCTGTTCATTCATATTTTGACTGGGCATTTCTAATTTTCAGGTAAAATAGAAAACACCTCAAAGTTTCTAACGACCCTCTTCTAGATGTTGACACTGACAAACACCTATAAACAAGGTACAAAATGTATATGAAGAACGTGGTGATTTTAACTTTCGAATTGTCAACCTCCCAACTCTCCCAAGAAACATACTACCTTCTCCATTTTTTTAACTTTTACATTACTTTAATGTATTTTCAAACTAGAACGGATTTCATTAGCTTTGTTGTCTACAGATAAATAAAACAGACAAACGATAACAAACGACCAAATTGTACACTGCGTAAGTTTGACGGTCGCCAACGTATTGGTTGACCGATACGATGTGTCGGTGCATTAATTCACTAACAAAATGCTTTCGGTATCTGAATTATTAATATACAAAAACAGTCATCTGATCTGTGAATTTAGTTTGATGTCATATATACTTGATTTCGCTAGTTTGACCAATTGTAGATTTACATGACAGACATACATTTATTGTAGATGAAGACGAATACCCTAGCGATGAAAACTATCTTTCTATCAAGTGCAATCCTTTTATCAAGTGCAATATGTTTTAACAAGTGTAGACCGTGTTTTTGTTTTACCTTGATGTGTGTTTCCAAATAGATTGAGAAGTTTTGAAACTCTGGAATTTACTCTGGCCAATAATTTTAAAGGATAGTTTTTGTCTATGTCGTATTGAAAAAAATCACGTATACATCTATGATGGTATGCTTTTTATTTGAAAACATAGTTATACAACAAATGTCTTAACACTTTAGTATCAATTCAATTCTAGTCGTTAAAGTGTCGTCTTAAAACTCCTTGTAACTATGCGTTTTCGTCTTCTAAATTGATAATAAAATTGATAACAAAACTGTTTATTATACAGATACTATTTGACAACTGTGTAGCATCATAGGTATCCCCCAAGTAAAAAAAAAATAACACAACAAAAACAATGATAACGATTTGATTTTTATAGTTCTTTCTCATGCTGTTCTGTTACACCACTGTCCCATGTAAGGGGATGGTCTATGGATCCCATATATATTGTGTTAGGTGACCAGCACACTATGTAACGAGATTTTCTTACCGCCTATCTTAACAAGTATTTAGACTAGTGTGCTATCAAAGTGATCAACATTTTATTTGTGTTATATTAAAAAAAGAAATCCTCTCAAATGTTTTTTATCTTTTAAAGATTTTTTACAAATATATGATACGAAATGGCAAACATATGTATTTGGTCCATGAGGTACGAAATGGTGGATGCATTTGGCCTATAGTGTACGAAAGGTGTTTTTATTGCGTGTTAGTCTATACAAGAACAAATGCCAAGAATAACAACTTGTTAGTTTTTTCATGTACAGGTGTTTATTAATTTATTTTAATTGTGCATCATGATTTATTCGTCTGTTGGAACCTTTTCGATTTTTCCTCAACACCATGTTGTGTGTATAAAGGGATGTATTACAACTACGTACTGTGTATTGAAATAAGCTCCGCCTTCTACCCTAATATTGAACCCTACTTACCTTATATGAAATACACATGGTCTCCATGCGGTTGCCTTTAAGCAACTATATTCATAGTAATGTATAGGAGATAAGATAAATATGAATTCATACCAAAATCAAAAAAATTAAAATCGCATTTAAGTCCAAAAATGACAAAATCGCAACAATAAATGCACGCAATAATTTCTGAATGGGTACTGACACATAAAATAGAACATTTTTATGAACACTCGACTCATCTCACCTGTGCCATTGATGTAACAGCACTTAATAGTTAAAATGTAAAGATATAGGTTGAAAATGAATGATTAGATCTACACATAAAACACGAAAAAATTAGATTTTCATTAAAGGCATGACAATATTTGGTCCGCCTTCCATGTTTCCATTAATTTGAATGTACTACGCATTAAATGCTTTAAATCTATGGAGAAAAATCGATGAGAGTTTTAAGAATATAAGTGAATTACTTTCTGATAATCTAATTCCGTGTTTCTGCATAACTTTATCTCTGGTGGTTAGTTGTCTCTTTAGCAAACATACCATATCTTTTTATTATCTAATAAATATCTGTTATTTTGATAACTTACTTTGACAATTAATGCCATAAAAGCTACGTCGACATGTACAGGAATAAGATAGATTTGATTCCAAACAGGTATCTCCATTGAGACAAGGTTAAGATGAAAAAGGTCCAGCTGAAAATATATTTGTTACTCTGAAAAAATAAGGTTAAAAGTTAAGTTACAATTTATAATAACTTGATCAATATCATAGCAAACAAAACATAGTAAATGATATAACTACGCTGTTCAGTGATATTATTTAAGAATAACTTTGTTTAAAAAGAAATAGGCTTAAATGGATCGCTATAAAATAAAAATGTTGTATAATAAATATTGCCGTTAAAAAGAATAAGATATCATAATTCTTCCGGTAAAACAAAATTTAAAAGCATATCTTTTGTTGTCTATGACAGCATGTAGTAAAGATGTTTTTATATAAGTTTATAGTAACGAAATCAATCATTTAATGACTAACCAGTCATATTCATATAAGATTGCGCTGAAATCAAACCTAAAACATTTATTTCTATAGAATACAAATTAAAAGACATGTTCAAGTATATACTATTTTCTTATATTAAAAAGATATTTTAAAGTCAGATAAATTATTCTAAGATAATAAGCATATACTTGAGCTTTGAAGTTCTTTATTTTTGATAATTGTTTTTTTTTATTCAACGTATAATTTCCTCTAACCCAAGCAGTATCATTCCACTGTATGTTGATTTTGATAGCGAAATCAACATTCGATTGGTTGCAACTTTCACACGTGACGTCGAACAAAACTTCATATTCACCTCTGAGTATCATATTCCCCTCTGAAATGTCGGACTAAATCGTGCGACGATACGCGCGGTTTATGAACATGAAGTCTTGAACTTCTTATTTTCTAAATAGCATTAGCAAATATCATTTTCGTGTTCGAATTTATTCAGATCTTAAAACAAAAAGACTAATTGAATAATTATTGTTTATCCGTACTGTTTATCAATATGTATGTCGTGTTTAGTAATAAAAATAAGCGGATAAGAAAAAATGCCGGTATGCAAACTAATATTTGATATTAGATAGTATACAAAGCTTAGGCAGTGGAATAAAACAATTATTTCCCGTGCCTGAGGGTGATATGAAGATTTATTCACCCAAGAATATTCATATTTTAGGAGGGCTCTTATAATATTCACTTTTTTTTGTATTGACACATTGTTCGTATCCTGAACATTGATTCGGGTAGCATGGATCGTTATTCTGACGAAAATAAAATCAAACATATACATACATATATAAAAAAAGTTAAGTAGAATCCGTATGCTGGTAACATATTAGAAAATTAATTAAAGATAATAAAGGTTTCAATTCATTACTTGTAAATATATAACAGAATAATAATTTTTTTTGGTATTGTGGCAATGTGTTGATACAATGTGTTGTATGTCATGTAAATAAACTCATCATAGATATCAGGACAAAATTTTGTATATACGCCAGACGCGCGTTTCGTCTACAAAAGACTAATCAGTGACGCTCGAATCCCAAAATTTTTTAAAAGCCAAATAAAGTACGAAGTTGAAGAGCATTGAGGACTAAAATTCCTAAAAGTTTTGCCAAATCCAGCTAAGGTAATCTATGCCTGAGGTAGAAAAGCCTTAATATTTCAAAAATTCTAAATTTTGTAAACAGTTAATTTATAAATATAACCATATCAATGATACTAAAGTATACATCTACTTCGGTCACAATATGGTAGAAGTAGAAGTAGACGTACATGACACATCATCTCATTACCACAAGAACAAACAAATATCAAATTACCGCAGGCGAATTTCGACTTAAACCAATTCCTAGGCTACATTTTAAAATTTACCATTATAAATTGGTTATATTTGATTGATCCTCTGACAACTGTGCGTACACTTATTACATAGTTTTAATAAATACTAGTAAAATAGACCGAATTCATTAAAGTCATAAGAAACGAGTGACCGGTGAAAAATAATGTTCTTCCAATTCTTGAACCAATGCATACAAACATCATAAACTTAGTCTTCTGTTCAAGAATTTTTCATTTTTTTCTCATAAATTCCGTATAATCGTCAGTGTTGTTGTGAAAATATGGCAGGTAATTAAAGTTCGTGTTTTGAAGCAGGAGTTTAACGATTGTCACCTGTTTGTCAACAATCAACAAAAAATCAACAAAAAAGCATGGAAATTGAGCACGTGTTTTTAACATGAAAATTCAGATAATAGTTTATTTTAAGGACATCCATGCGTATTGCGATCACCGGATTTTTACGAGATGGGTCACACTGAGGTCACTTTGCATACGGAAAATATTTCGGGGGAATTGCTTCCTGAAAGGAAGCAATTAAAATAAAGTAAATTTCTTCAAGTTTTATGATGTAAACAATCCTTTGAGTTATAAAAAAAACATATGCATTATTTTTTTTCATTTGAGGTTTCTTATGACTTTAAGATATAACTAAAACCGAATTGACGAGGTTTTTCAAATGCGGTGGATGAAGACTATTTTTGTAGAGACAAATTATATCACGTCTCGTTAAGAATTCCAAGTACATTTTACAATCTCGACGAGTAAACTAGAAATGGGTCCATTAAAGGACACATGATGATATAATTCTTTGGAAATGTGACGTTTATGGTTTAACACGCACGCACACCTAATTCAGGATCTTGCATGTCTTGTAACATGTTAACATGTGTATGGTTCAACATCATACCAAACGTATTATCCCAATTCAATAATATTTTATAATAGTTGTCGATGGATTTAAAATGTCAAATTTGTTAATCGTTCATTTTTTTTAAGCAGACCATACCAGGACGTAAGTGCTCCCTGTGTTGTTGTTTCCCAATTCAACATAGATAACTAGTTATACAGTATGGACCAGAACGGTGCATATGCATCTCATTTTGCAATCGTTATGACATCTCTTTATTTAAGTATCGTGTACTTGGCTTGGGGGACTATGGTAAGCGCAAGTATCGAGAGACTAATAAATTGTACGTTGTTCAAATCAATTGTTTATTATATGATGACCATGCTCTTGCATTGGCAGACGACAACTAAACATAACGTTAATAGCTAAAACATGTTCCACGTTTTCTGACATAATAGTATAACTTGTGTTAGGCAGTCCCGATAACCAGAAGAGTCAAAATCGAAATATAACACAAGTATGTTCCCATGAAAATTAAACATCTACTTTCACCAAATTAATGCTACTGTAAGTTCTGTTGTGTTTTCTTTAACAATCGTTCAGTATCATAAAGAATAGTTTCAATATTCGCATAAAACATAAAAATAGAGAGGAAAACATGAACCAATTAAAACAAACTGGTCAATTAAAATGTACTACACAGGCAAATTTCACTCACATCCATTTAACGTGAATTCAAATTCATGTGAATCTCACGTGAAATTCACATGAATTTCACCTCAAACGAGCTTATACGTGAAACTCACGTGAAATCAGTTTTTGTGAGTTTCATGTGAATCTCATGTAAAACTCATGTGAATTTCACATGAAAATCACGTAAATTTTTTTCATGTGAAATTCACATGAATTTTTAAAATAGAGTATTTCAAATAACATATAATTTTAAAATGCAATTAAAATCATGAAAAATATCCATTTTTTGTTGTAAATTTCACGTGAAATTCATGTGAAAAATTTCACATCAGATTCATGTGAATCTCAATTCACATGAAATTCACATAAAAATTTTCACGTGAGTTTCATGTAAAAGCTCGAATGAGGTGAATCTCACGTGAAATTTTTCATGTGAATTTCATGTGAGATTCATGTGAATTTCATGTGAGATTCATGTGAAATTCATGTAAGCAACTTTTGCCTGTGTAATATTGTAGTAAATCAGCATACCGGAGACAATGAGTCAATTGTTGAGTATTAACTGTCTGGAGCTCATAAATTTGTGTCCCCTGGTGTTTCAGCTAATAACTCACAAGATAACAATGCATAATTGTAATTGATACCTGTGCACGATTTCTGATGTAGACAGCGACGACCGCATATCTTTAATCCCATGATGTTGTAGGATTTGGTGACATGTGATTCTCGATAGCGGTTTCCACTTAAACTTCCAATCTCGATATCACAACTACAGGAAGAAAGTATCAGATATATAAATACAGCCGTTAAGGTAAATTGGTTCATATTCGACGTTGTTTTTCAGACTGACAATTTCCGTAAATTAAAACTCGTAAGACTCTAAAGGATAATGTAATCTATGAACAAGGGTAATTTTTTCTGTGTAATATTCAATTTGATTATATGACATGAGAATTCAGTATTATTCTGGTAAATAAATTGTCAATAATGACATGTATGATACAATTAAATTGTTTAACATCAGTGTTACCTTCTTAATCAAACACATTGAAAAAAACTGTAATTATATATTAAAATTTGAGAAGATATAAATGTATGTTTCGTTGTCAGTGCTATGACAACTTGCAATAAATTAATAGTTACTTTGTGATAAAGTTACCAACATGGCATTCGAAATAAAATATATAATTATCACCTCACCTCACCTATCCTCTTCATGCCGGTCGGCATTTAAGGCCCTTAATTATATATGCTTTATGTTTTTTGTTTGATCAATTACAAGCTGCTGTTATAAACATATTTATTATAAATTGACAACTCCTCCCACAAATGTTAAGCAATTGAACTAACGTCAGTGAAAATGTAATGTTAAACCTAGTAATCATTATTCCTTATTTTTAAATTCTTTAAATGTTATAAATAGGGGTATCATTATAAAGATACATTATACACAACTACTAAATCATATTAAGTTTCAGAAAAAAGTAGAAATAGGAATAGAAATAACATTTTCATTATTTTAAATTAAAAGTTATCAGGTTAGGATAGATGTTTTAAATTAAAAGTTATCAGGTTAGGATAGGAGTCCAAACAGGCAAGCTGGAACTCTGTGTGAATGTTATTGTTGGTACCTTTTCGTCTTTTGTGGGTGTTTAGTTTTTGACAAGAGTGTTATCTATTATATTTAGTTTTGGATTATTCTTATCTTCCATGTATTGTTGCTATAATACATGTAACAAAACCTGTAATAAATGTCAATAAACTTTATGAATATAATAGAATAGTGTCCTGGAGAATGCATTTATACCAATTGTAATTTATATTGCAGTATATATTCTTGCTGTGATTTTGTCTTTGTTCTTCTTTTATAAAATAATTTAGACAAACTCAAATTGACTGCAAGTGACATTTTTGTTTAATGCTACATAACTACATAAGGTATCCTCATAATCTCCAATATGGCAATGTTACATACGTTTGGTCTTCTTCTAATGACCTCATTTCTGTTTCTTTCTTCAAATGTGAAATATTGGATACATTTTGGTTAGGTAAAACATATTTTACATGTATTTGCATAAACACAAATTGGATGGTACACCAGTCAAACAGACTTATGAATTCTTAAACATTTCGCATATTTAAAGATTCAATATATTCATCATAATTAACAATACAATATATTCATCATATTTAACAATACAATATATTCATCATATTTAACAGTACAATATATTCATCATATTTAACAATACAATATATTCATCATATTTAACAGTACAATATATTCATCATATTTAACAGTACAATATATTCATCATATTTAACAATACAATATATTCATCATATTTAACAGTACAATATATTCATCATATTTAACAATACAATATATTCATCATATTTAACAAAACAATATATTCATCATATTAAACAATACAATATATTCATCATATTTAACAAAACAATATATTCATCATATTAAACAATACAATATATTCATCATATTTAACAGTACAATATATTCATCATATTAAACAATACAATATATTCATCATATTAAACAATACAATATATTCATCATATTTAACAATACAATATATTCATCATATTTAACAGTACAATATATTCATCATATTTAACAATACAATATATTCATCATATTTAACAATACAATATATTCATCATATTTAACAATACAATATATTCATCATATTTAACAATACAATATATTCATCATATTTAACAATACAATATATTCATCATATTTAACAAAACAATATATTCATCATATTTAACAATACAATATATTCATCATATTTAACAAAACAATATATTCATCATATTTAACAATACAATATATTCATTATATTTAACAGTACAATATATTCATCATATTTAACAGTACAATATATTCATCATATTTAACAATACAATATATTCATCACATTAAAAATACAATATATTCATCATATTTAACAAAACAATATATTCATCATATTTAACAATACAATATATTCATCATATTCAACAATACAATATATTCATTATATTTAACAATATAATGTTGAAAATACTCTGAACATCAAAATTATTTCATATCTCTTCCTGTGTGACGTGTATACATTCTGAAGTCAAATACGCGACTCTACATTAGAGTTGATGTGAATCGTGCCATTCAGTCACATGACTTCAAATATTTCAATCCTTAAGGCCACACCAATTTAATTTCTTGTTCTACGGATTTTTGGACTCCATAAATTGGGGCGAGCGAGCGATTTGAAAATTTTAATAAAATAATATTTATTTTGCAAATTTTTGAGGCGAAGCTTGAAATGTAAAGGCGAGCGATTATATTTTTTTTTTGTAAACATAAAATAGTAGGTTTTGACAGTATTAAAACTTGATTTATCACTTGTACTTTGACATTTCTTTAATTTATGAAGTATTTTTCCCTGTTCACCAATAAATAATTGAATAATTAGATTTGGTATATGTATGTGTGCCAATTAATGAGACAATTCTCCATCCAAGTCATAATCAGGTTAGGAACAACCCCCTTAATTTTATAAATATCCTTTTTACGCGGAGCTTTGACCCAGACCAAACAGCAAGCTATAAGGGACCCCGAAGTTACAATATATTTTTTTGTAAATAAAACTTTTTTGACTTAGAGCTCATATTTTCCCAAAGAGCTATATATCTATCTGGTATTAAATGGTCAAAACATGCCCAAGAATTTTGTAATATTCCTGGACTTAGGCAATGTTAACACATTTACTTTAATATTATTCAAAATAAATAATATCATAAATAATTCTCTTTAGAATATAGTAATGTTGTTAAAAATTATTTAAATATGATGTATTTCTCCTCTCTTTTAGTTATTTTTTTTAAGTTCTTCAAAGGATTTGTATAGTAACACTATGCAACTCCTTGGTATTTCTTCAAGTTTCTTTTTTACAACAGTAAAATGACCCCATATGTGCCCTTCTGAGGGATAATAGCAAATACAGGTCATAGTACGTACGGCGGAGCTTTGACCCAGACCAAACAGCAAGCTATAAGGGACCCCAAAATTATAAGGGTACACAATTCGAACAGAAAAACCAACGATCTAATTTATATATATACAAACGGGAAAATACCAAATTATATTTATGAACATCAACGAACGATATCTAACTGCTGAACGACAGGCCCCTGAATCAATCAGGACAGGTGCATAAACATGCAGGGGGTATGGATAGTTTTGTATCGCCAGCATATTGCAGTTGAAGGCATTTCTTTCCGAAGTTCTTTGAAGTTTATTTCTAACAACGAACATATTTTGATAGGGAATCTAAGTAAGGGGGAAGGAAACCAATGTTTTGTTCTGTACAGGTATTTTCTTCTGTTTTCTATTTATTTCGGAGCACTCCCATTTGGGTAAATGGGTTTCATGCTGAATCAAATATTATCACAGACATTGACACTGTGTACTTGGGTGCTTATATGTTTAAAATCGTTATAAATACATGTTAGATTGTGATTATAAAAGCAAGTGCAAATATCTGTTTATAATATTTACAAAAAAAAAAACGGTGCAGGAAATGGACACGATTACATTTCCGGATGCGGGAAGCGGGAATTTAAAAAAAAAAAGTCTGCTTTGAAAAAAATAGGTCCGGGCGGGTCCGTCGAACAAGGAATTAAATTGGTGTGGCCTAAGGTGGTACCTAAAACTACAGGGAGATAACTCTGTAAAATCAGCTAAACGTTTTAATTACGTTGTGTTGTTAAGGGAATATTAAGCTTCTCAATGATCAAAATAAGTGTTTGTCAAACTGCTATATAACCAGTGTAATTTTTCTGATAAAACGGTTGGTTCAATTTTTTTGAAATTTTGAATTTTTTGTAAAAGAGTCAAAGTAAATACTTTGTCAAAATTTTGAGAAAATTAAACGATCCAAATTAATTTAGTTAAAGTGTTAGGTACTACCTTAATGGGAAGATTTAAAATGCTTATATAAGTAAGCAATGTGGTTGTTAAATTTTTGAAGATGCTTTTTCGTCTTTCTTTGTAAAATATTTAAGATTGAGAAAGGGAATGCAGAATGTGTGAAAGCTACAACAACCCGACCATAGAGCAGACAACAACCGAAGGCCACCAATGGGTCTTCAATGTAGCGAGAAACTCCCGCACTCGGAGGCGTCCTTCAGCTGGCCCCTTAAAAATATGTATACTAGTACAGTGATAATGGGCGTCATACTAAACTCCGAATTATACACAAGAAACTAAAATTAAAAATCATACAAGACTAACAAAGGCCAGAGTCTCCTGACTTGGGACAGGCGCCGGGGATAAACATATTTATGAGATCTCAACCCTTTCCTATACATCTAGCCAATATAGAAAAGTAAACGCATTACAATACGCACATTAAAATTCAGTTCATGAGAAGTCCGAGTTCGATGTCAGAAGATGTAACAAAATAAAATAAATAAAAGGATAATAATACATAAATAACAACATACTTCTAGCGGTTAACTGACATGCCAGCTCCAGACATCAACAGATTGAAAGATTCTTCATCATATGAATATCAGGCACAATCCCTCCCGTTAGGGGTTTTGAATCATGCTATCATAATATATATATGAGAAAAACATAACCCGTGTCATGCCAACAACTGTTTTTTTTTTAGATTGTGACACGGTGATAACTGCTGCAACCCTTTGTAACGATTTAACCTATGAAAACCAGGTTCAATCCACCATTTTCTACATTTGAAAATCCCTGTACCAAGTCAGAAATATGACTTTTTATAAAATAAAATATAGTAAAACTTTAGCAGAACAAAAACTAAATGTTAATGAAATGTCTCTATAGACAACTCGAAATGAGTTTACACAATACATCGCTTCAGTCACACAGAGTACAGACAGGTTCCGAAAAAAATCAACATTGGTCAGCAATTGTTTCTTGGTACAAACTTTGATACTAATAATAATGATAGTAATATTTCTATCAAAGTGTGAACAGTATAATCTTCGATCTGTTGAATTGATAACAAATTCGTGTCCTTCTGAAATAGAAGGATACACTCTTTTAACCTGTCTTATAGATAACGAAATTAACATGCTAGGTAAGAAATCAAATCGTTTATTGATCTCAGTTTGAAAACCTACATTAAGTAGATGCATTATTGGTATAAATAAATTTCTTTAATTTTATCTCAATTGTTTATCCTTTAAACGTATATGTCCAAATCACATTTTTAACTTAATTGTATTAAAACAGATCCGAATTTATATGAATTGTCAATCTCAAATACGAACCCATTCAATATTTTTTATAGATATAAATGACTGGATATTTACATAACTATGTTGTTGATGCATGTTAACGTTAACCATTTAACCAATAGACTAAGTATCTTTGTTTACACTATAGAATTTCTGATTTATTATGTAGCTGATATATATAATAAGTTCTTCGGTCCACGTTTAAAGATAAACGAAATGGTTTGAGTTCACGTGAACTTCTCGTTGTTGCATGAAATAATGCAATGAATTAGTGCAAGTGCATTACGACGTGATTATGAATTGTTGTAACTTTGTAAGACGATTGAATACACTGGCCTCAATTCATAATAGATACGCCCATATAACATTTTATTGTAGTATTAAATTAATGATGAAGCATTTGATCATATAAAGTTTCTGTTGCAAAGTGAACTCTTCCTTAGGAGATACTTACATTTTGATATTAAAAAAAAACAGTATAAAAAAAAAACAAAGCAAAGGAAAATATTTTTGTAGTCTTTGTTAACATATAACTTTATTGTTGCAAAGTGAACTCTTCCTTAGGAGATACTTACATTTTGATATTAAAAAAAAAACAGTATGAAAAAAAAAAAAAAAAAAAAACAAAGCAAAGGAAAATATTTTTGTAGTCTTTGTTAATATAGAACTTTATTGTTGCAAAGTGAACTCTTCCTTAGGAGATACTTACATTTTGATATTAAAAAAAAAAACAGTATAAAAAAAAAAAAAAAAGGAGAATATTTTTGTAGTCTTTGTTAATATATATTTGTATCATCACTGTGATAAAAGTTTTGAAACTGATTAGTTTGCATTATAATGGTTTTAACGTGTTGATGTATGGAAACCGAACACACATGATTACAATATGAAGCATCTACAAAGTTTTAATTTTTTGAATCGTCTGTTTTAGTCTGGCTGATACTAACCGTGTTGTTATCATGTTTACTACCAGCAAACTGTAAGTAATGTGTAAGTTGATCATGAACTGATCATATTAAGTAAATAGACTGTGTGTGAACGATATATGTAAAGAAGCGAAGAATAACGTGTGACATGTGTGAACCTTCAAACTCATAAGTCGAAAATAAACAGACAACGCCATGACTTAAAAAACACGAAAAAGAAAAAGAAAAACACACAAGAGTACGTAAAACGAAATATAGAAAACCCAAAGATTGGATAACGTGTCTTCCACCAAAAACTATTGGCGATATATGAACGAAACATTTTAAATGACGAAAAATGGCATATGAAGGTCATTATAAAAATCTTGATTGATAAACCGATGACAAAATGTAATGTCAAATCCCTCAATTTTTCATTTACGGACGTGTACCCAAAAAAAAGCATATCAAATAACATTAAAGTTTATTTTGACATGCATGTTTTATTGAGGCAATCAAACCTGCAACAGGCCTTCATTAATAGGAGTTTACAAGGACACGCCGCTTAAAAAAATAACTGGTCGGGAAAGATAACAATGCAGTCAAAAGTCTGTTGAGACTATTTGAATAGTCATCACATCAACCCCACTATGTTATATAAAAAAGATAATCAATTTCATTATTTTTTCTAAACAGTTCAAGATAAAAGAAAAATTCACCCAAGAGATTTGTATACTTATATCCGATACTTCCTTCAATCAGTCACATCAAATGTTTCTTTGAAGAATGACATACAAAACACAAAATTATTATAAGTTCAAGACTCTGGAATAACTTTGTAAATATGGACTAACATTGAAATCAATTAGACGATACTTTAACGAATTGACATCAAAAGCAATGAAATAAATAAAGTTTGGAATACCAGTGCAATCAGATAAAAAAAACAACACACATCAAGATACTGCCCAAGCCTATAAAAACAAATTAAGTATATTTCTGCCGAGGAAGTTGATTTTACACAACCAAGGAGGGTGTAAAATGAATTTGTTTTCTTTCTTCGACACACAAACTTTTAATTTATAAAATCTGAATATCACGAAGTAGCTCAACATAAAAATTGTGATTTAGTTTTAATTTTAAAATGAAATCAGTTCTCTCTTAATCCTTAAGTATTCGTTTTAAAAGCTGTTTAGTTTAATTAACTGTTTGCCAGTAATTGTTAGAACGTTTAAGGTTTTACTAAAAAATGTAGATTTCGGACTCTCTATTGGTTAAAAATGTTACAGTTTGATATTAAAAACTGTAGTATAGATTTCGGACTCTCTTTTGGTTATATTTATAAATTTACTGTTTAAAAAATATTGAATTTATTGAAACACTAAGGCTTCTCTACCTCAGGTATTGATTACCATAGCTGTATTTGGCAAAACTTTTAGGTATTTTGGTCCTCAATGCTCTTCAGCTTCGTACTTTATTTGGCTTTTTAAAATTTTTGGGATTCGAGCGTCACTGATGAGTTTTTTGTAGACGAAACGCGCGTCTGGCGTATATATTAAATTTAGTCCTGGTATCTATGATGAGCTTATTTATATCAATATTATTTTGATTATAGCTTATATACTTATCATCGAGCATCATGCATGTGTCATTCAAAAAACATTATAAGTCGACTTGCGCATCTGGTTAAATGAAATGGTACCGTACAGTTTCAATTAGCTTTATACTATATGTGTTGTCTATATTCTAAAATATAATATTTACCAGCTTTGGAATGTTTACATTGTGAGGATGTAATTCATCCATCAGACTGTTCCACCTCAACAACGTGTAGTGAAGATGATGTAAGTTTTCCTAACTACTATTTATTCATGTGTTTACGTGGGTACCATTTTTTGGAAAACTTGCATATGGATATCTAATTTTATGTTTTTGACTAAGTTTGCATACATTCCTTCATATAATGTGTAATTCGTTGAACATTGAATGTGTGGTTCCCCTGTACCAACAAAATCCTCAAAAATAGATATCCAACGATTAATAAGAATACAAAATAATTTAGGAGATGGAACATGTAAACCCTCTAGGTTTATTATATAGCTTTGATGCATAGATTACCTTAGATGTATTTGGCACAACTTTTTGGAATTTTGGATCTTCAATGCTCTTCAACTTTTTACTTGTTTGGCTTTATAAATATTTTGATATGAGCGTCACTGATGAATCTTATGTACACGAAACGCGCGTCTGGCGTACTAAATTATAATACTGGTACCTTTGATTTGAGGTATATACCTGAACAACATGTTTTGTCGATAATGTAAGATTTACTTATAAATACAGGACATAAATAACATGTGTACCTTCAAGGTTTATTCTATTACTTTGATGTCAATTCATACTTCTTCAACCGCTTGTAGTGTGAATACTGTAAAAATTACAAAATAACATAGGAGATGAAACATGAAAAATATCATGGTATATCTTATAACTTTGATGTCCATAATACTACCTCAACAGCATGTATAGTCAAGAATGTAAAATTTAATAGATAATATAGGAGATGATACATGTAAACTCTCAGTTTATAATCTATCACTTTGATGTCCATAAATACTACTTCAACCATGTGTAGTGTGGATACTGTAAGATTTACTAAATAATATAGATGAAACAGGTAAACTATATAGGTATATTCTATAAGTTTGATGTCCGTAAACACTACATCAACAACGTGTAGTGTCGATGATGTCCATCTGAATTCCACCAGACCGAATTACATGACATTTCCTAAACATATATTAAGATTTTGAACAAATAAATTTCAATTTAGAAGAGATTACAATTGTTTTAGGAAATCTTTAGACACTTTAACTTTAAGATTTAATAATAAAAAAAAAACACATAAAGGACTAGAACTAGAATTACGTACGAAAGTCGCTTGTTTCAGTTAAATATAATTCGCCACCGAAACATGGAATCAAAAATGTTAGTAGTCCAAACAAATAATGGAGTTATAGAGAATCACAAAAAGAAAATTTTCAAACCGTATGAGACAAGGCAATATTGGCGCTTGGAATAAAATTCTCTAGATGAGTGTTTATATTTTTTCTTGTACTTTTTAGGAACACTTGATGTAAAAGATTTTGCGTCCATTACATAGCAATTCCAAATAGTAGTTCTCACTACTGCACCAATTATACACTGATAACCAATATATTCAGTAGCACTGGCATCGAACAAACTTGAAACTCATCATTTTTACATAAGAATAGACTACGCATATTGTAATATACGACTTATCCACGGCATTCAAATGAACCAATAGAAAAGATACCATCAACAATGTTGACAATTATAATAAAACAGAACATTTAATAGAACATTTAAAACAAAAAGAATAAACTCACGGAATAGACAAAACCACACAAATCAGAAAGCCAAGTTCAGTATAAATGATCATATAAGATGATTATAACAAACTCATCACAAAGAAGGTTATATGATTTTTTATTCAAACAGATGTGTATGACACAAGAAATAAATATGGGTGGTGAAAGAAGATTCAAACTCAGCTGTCATTCAAAGAGGGTAAATACGTACAATTAATGATTTATACATTTAAAATATCCATTATACAAGGAAAGAGGTATGACTAAATAAGCTGTTACTCAAAGAGGGTAAATACGTACAATTAATGATTTATACATTTAAAATATCCATTATACAAGGAAAGAGGTATGACTAAATAAGCTGTTACTCAAAGAGGGTAAATACGTACAGTTAATGATCTATACATTTAAAATATCCATTATACAAGGAAAGAGGTATGACTAAATAAGCTGTTACTCAAAGAGGGTAAATACGTACAGTTAATGATCTATACATTTCAAATATCCATTATACAAGGAAAGAGGTATGACCAAATAAGCTGTCACTCAAAGAGGGTAAATACGTACAATTAATGATTTATACATTTCAAATATCCATTATACAAGGAAAGCGGTATGACTAAATAAGCTGTTACTCAAAGAGGGTAAATACGTACAATTAATGATTTATACATTTCAAATATCCATTATACAAGGAAAGAGGTATGACCAAATAAGCTGTTACTCAAAGAGGGTAAATACGTACAATTAATGATTTATACATTTCAAATATCCATTATACAAGGAAAGAGGTATGACTAAATAAGCTGTTACTCAAAGAGGGTAAATACGTACAATTAATGATTTATACATTTCAAATATCCATTATACAAGGAAAGAGGTATGACCAAATAAGCTGTTACTCAAAGAGGGTAAATACGTACAATTAATGATTTATACATTTCAAATATCCATTATACAAGGAAAGAGGTATGACCAAATAAGCTGTTACTCAAAGAGGGTAAATACGTACAGTTAATGATTTATACATTTAAAATATCCATTATACAATGTAAGAGGTATGATTAAGCTTCTTGAATTACATAAATAATTCGAAAACTGATAGTAACTTTTATCCATCAACAACTTTTACAATTGAGAGGGTTAGCTAGCTATGAGACCAGATTTGTTTCATCATAAGTGAGAGGTTTAGCTAGTAATAAAACGAGGTTTGATACATCGTTTTCTACATAACAAAATGCATATTTCCCCAATTGAATGGTTTTACACTAGTAATTTTGGGACCCTTTATAGCTTGTGGTTCGGTGTGAGCCAAGGCTCCGTGTTGAAGGCCGTAAATTGACCTATAATGGTTTACTTTTATAAATTGTTATTGGTTGTTATTATCTATATATCAAGTCAGAAATAAGACAATTTTTATCCATTCGTTTGATGTGTTTGAACTTTTGCCATTTGATATAAGATACTTTCCGTTTTGAGTTTTCCTTAGAGTTGAGTTTGTTTGTTATTTTACTTTTTATAGAAAAAAAAAAACCTTGCCATATCGTATTACATATTTGAAATCTACCTAACAAAGCTAAATTAGACGACAAAAATCAAAACTACTTAAGGGGGTAGACCTTGGTTCAGGGAGATAACTCTTTACATCAGTTATGCGTTTGCAACAGTCAAGTTCATCAACATATTTTAAGCATTTACCTGAAACAGATTGAAAATAATCTGTGTAACCTAGAAGCTTAGAATATATTTTTTAAAATGGTTGACACAAACGTACTGATGATTTATAGAGTTGTTTCCCTTAACCAAGGTCTTCTGCCTTAAAAGTCCCGTTTTAAATTCTTTTTTTTACATGCAGATATATATTCAAAGGGTTAAAGCGACATTAAAATAAATATCCTGCGTCATCATGATATGTCAAATATAATGCATGTTACTGAGACTAAAATTAGAAATAAGAAGGTATAAAATTAATGAGACAAATCTCCACTAGAAACCAAATGACATCGAGGCCAACAATTATTTATCATCGAACGGTCTTTAACAATGAGCCAAAACATACAGCAAAGTAAGCAATAAAAGCCCCCGAATCCGAAATGACAAATGTTAAATAATTCAAACGAGAAAAAAATTAGGGACCAATTTCGTAAACACAAATGAACGAAATATAAATATCATATACCGCAACGAACGACAACAAATGTGATTTAATATACCGTAATCAGATAGGATAAAACAGGGATACATTATGAATAGCAGGTTTCATGAAAGATTTTTTTTTTCAAATTTAAAAGCTGATGCTTTTCCTTTGGTTTAAGTTTGTTACCTTTATTAAATTTGCCTCATCGAAGAATGAATTTGAACAGAGGTGTACTACTGTAGCCTTTATTTATCCGCCAATGTAAGGTATGTATGAACAAGATGATAAATTCATACAGAACGTTCTGAAGACCAAAAGTTTAGAGAAATGAAATTCAAAGGCCAGATAGTGCTAGGGTGTATATATATTTGTCTGAAAAATTAGTAATTGGTGAAATACCGATACCATAAGAAACAGCAAAACGAAATTTGTGATTTGATAATGATTCTATTCTGCATTAAATCTGAACATTTTGTATTTTATCTAAGTAGGGACTATCATTGAACCGACTAAATTTGATTTGTAAGATGGAAAAAAGAATGTGTGTACTGACACACATTTGTTTCTAATTTCAGCAATGTAATGCTATCATGGGCAGTTCTGGATTAAGCTTTACATTTTGTATGGATTGCTGTGATTCAAATAAATGTAACAATCAACTATGTTCAACAGGTGAGTCTAAGAGTTATGATAGTTCTGAAAATTAGAAGTGGTATGATTGTAAATGTACTAATAACTCGCCACAAGACACCAAATGACATGGACGTTATATTTCATTATATTTCACTATACGGTCCCTATAAATAAAGGCAACAGTAGTATACCGCTGTTCAAACAATTGGCAAAACTTCTAACGCATAGTGAGTTATAAAAGTCTTCAAAATGACAAATTTAAAACAATTCAAACAAGAAAAATAACGGGATAACATTTAACATAATCATGAACTAAAAAAGTTTTCTCTTTTTGAATTGTTATAAATTTGTCATTTCGGGGCCTTTTATCGCTGATTATGCGGTATGGGCTTTGCCCACTGTTGAAGGCTGTACGGTGACTATATTTGTTTCTTTCTGTTTCATTTGGTCTCTAGTGGTGAGTTGTCTTATTGGCAATCATACCACATCTTCTTATTTATGTAAAAACAAATGTTTTTTTTAGTTAAGAGGTCAGATGAAGCACGCATTCGCCTTGTGCTGAAGACCCATTAGTGGGCTTCAGATGTTGTTTTTTTTTATCTTCCATCGGCAAATGACTGGGTTTTTGTCTTTTTGACACATTTCCCATTTCCATTCTTAATTTCTATGATACAGCTTAATTAAATTGCAGGATCCTGACATGCAGCAGGCAGTGCCTGTTTATTACAAGTATCTAGATGAGCATTAAAGTGCATTGTATATTGTGTATAAACAAAAAGACATTTCAAACACTACGTTCAGTTTGAACAGATAGGTCATTGAATCATGCACTTTCGCTATAATCGGAAAGTGTATTTGAAAATGCTTTACTCTGACAAGAGCGTTCGAACTTATCTTAATTCCAAAATTGTCTTATTGGAGCAAGGTAGTATCTGTCGTAACGATTATAATAAGCTTATGTTTCAATAACAATTTAACAAAAATATTTGTATTCCTTGAATTTGTTTCTTTGTCAGGAAACGTTTTGCTTTTTACATTACATTTACTGTGATAACTTTTCAATACAATGCAATACCAGCAGAAATAACAGAAAAAGGAAACGTTAATACAGTATGAACAAAATCGGATTGTGTGTCCTCAAGACTCTTCAACTATGCAAATTGTAGTTTCCAATGCTCTCTCGACTTATTCATTTATTGGTCCCTTTAAAGTGCCCTTTAAAGTGTTTTTATTTGAGCGTCGCTGGTGAGTTATTTTTAGCATACTGGGATGTCCATAGCTGTACCAGTGAAGAAGTCTTTGAACAGGATGTGATATATTGTTGTTGAATAATAAAAAAAGAGTTATTTTTAACAAACACCCATCTGTCGTACATAATTGTAATCCTGGTATCTTAAAAGAGTTTATTCGTACTTGATAAACTGATATCTAGATATAACGTACAGTTAAATTTTGTAATGTAGCTCCGACAACCACAATGTTACCTACGACGACCACAATAAAACCAACACAACGTCCCTATATATCAACGAATCATTCTAGTATCACCACAAGATGGGGCACAAGGTTGAAAATATTCTGTTATGGACATAATGTGGAGCAGGTGAAAATGCAGAAGCGAATTGGTTCACTACATGTAAGCATTGCTTGATTTAAGGTACAAGTGTGAGTCAGCCTTTTATATGCCTTTATATTCCTTTTTTTTAATCAAGTATTTCAAAATGGAGTTTCATAACATATCAATATTTTTCGCCTATTTTCTTCCTTAACTAATACTCTTCTGATTTATAGTTTCATTTTTGGATTCCGGATTTTCTAATTTGACAATACTCAAAACGCAAAAAAGCATACTAAGGACTGAGCAACACGAACTCCACCAAAAGCTTGGGGTAATCTTAGGTGCTCTGGCAGGGTAAGCAGATCCTGCTCCACATATGGCACCTGTCGTGTTCCTCATGTTATAACAAACCCAGTAAATAGTCTGTTAACCTTCACGATGTAATTATATCAACTCGCTACCAACTGGTTGGATAAATTACAAATTAAATTACTTTATTAATTATATTTGTTTTAAATTATGTGGGAAAACAAAACAAGAAACAAAATCATACGTATTTAAACATTCAATTCAATTGATTTTATATTCTGTATTTTAGAGTAGGTTTTGATAATGATTTACATGTTTCAGGGTCATAAAAGTGCAATACCCACAAATAATTCTTCGACGCCACATGCCTATATAACACCACAGAGTAATATGTACATTATTTGCACAGGATTTATACACCAAAAAGCTGTTACAACAACAAATATAGCAATTACTGTAACGGGTGGTAAATATATATATTTTCGAGTATATGAAGAATTAGCCATTTCAGCCACGATTGTGTTTTAATTAAGTTTAGCGTAAATTTCTTATATGCATGATTATGTACTTTCCTTAATCTTGATTTACAAATCAAATCTTGACATTCAAATGTAATATCACTACTCAGATACACAAAATCAAAACCGGCTTTAAGATGAAATATCGATATAATAATGAAAAATCGTTAACAGATTGAAAAATTGATATCAAAATGAAATATCAATATCAAAATGAAATATCAGTATCAAAATGAAATATCGATATCAGATTGAATATAGATATCAAAATAAAATATCGATATCAGATTGAATATAGATATCAACATGAAAATATCTAAAAACATGCAAAAAAAAAGTATAGAAAGTACAACATATGTCTTCATTGGTTTACATTGTGTTTATATATATGTTGTAATTCAATTTAAATGAAACCATTAAGTTCTATGCCAAATCAACCTGGTCTCTGGAACTTCAAATTGTCTTTATTTGGCTGTGTGTCTATATTCTTGATAAATATCAGCCTCTACGAACACTAAAATCCATTTTTGAACTCGTTCGTTGTGCTAAATCATCAATTGTGTAAGTAGTAACAGTTGTAACTTCCTTTTTTATGAAAGGCCTCTTTTAAAAAAAAAATCCTCTCATTGTTTATTTCTGAACCTTTCTTCGTAAACAATTTATGACTTTAAGCTTTTAATATGACGATGCTGACTTGAGTATTGTGTCTTTGTTTTACTTGCTTTTCAGATAAACCACATTTCGCTCATGCAAGACAGGTGATATCCCTACACGAAGGAGAAGATCACACACTAGCGTGTTCACCACAAGGATTCCCGACACCTGTAGTCACCTGGCATTATGCACGGGTTATTATCAAATTACACACGTAATTGTATACTGCTCTAACTTAAATGTGTTAACTAATAACACGGTATATTATAAAAAAGTAAAATCACAAACTGATCTTTGAGCTCGCGGAAAATTCAAAACGGAACGTCCCTTATCAAATTGCAAAAGCAAAAATTCAAAGACATCAAACGAATGGGCAACAACTGTCATATTCCTAACTTTCTACATGCATTTTCTTTATGGATGGCAGATTAAATCTGGTTCAATAGCTAGTTTAACCTTTCACTAGTTTGTCAGTCGCATAAAATTCCATTAAATTGACAGCGATGTGCTAACAAAACAAACAGACATATTTTAAATATCAAAAATAGAACTTACACGTAATTGTATGACATTTTCAATACTTTTTATTTATAACACACAAACAGTTGATTGTGGTGAACTCAAGTGTATCAATAGATTTTATTTTCGTGGCATCAGTCAAATATTTTTATGATAAACTGCATTCGATAGATTATGTTTATGTAAATTGACAGATATTCGTTGTTATTTGTCAAAGTTGCACTATAGATATTCTAATACATTTGACCCAACCAAAGTGTAATTCGGAAAATTTTAATGACATGACGTAAACTTATAATTGGCACCTTTGATGTGTAGCTTATTTCGTGGCAGCAATAGTCCTTCAAATTGACCCAATAATAGGTTGACAGAAATACAATAATTATAATACGAGATGCAAAAACATGTTTCAAATATAATGAATTAAGTCAAATAAGGACGTTGAATATATTGATTAAACATATATATCCCTGTAGATATGTTGTTCGATAGAAACAAACAAGATATTTTGTTAGATATATAGAAACATACATTCTTTTTTTTTAAAGCTCGCAGGACATATGCGTACTATCGCACACAACCTGCATATTTATAAAATGAATAGCGAAATGGCGGGCAAATACACGTGCACGGCTCATAATTACTTTGGGTCGACGTCAACCGAGTATATCATTCAGTATATTCCTCCAGGTGAGAACACTATAATAATTATAAGTTAATGTTATGTTAAAATCAATGGAATCATTTTAAAAAATACTTATCATAGATACCAGGATTACAATTTTATATTTACGCCAGACGCGTGTTTCGTCTACTAAAGACTCATCAGTGACGATCGAATCAAAAAATGTTTAATAGGTCAAATAAAGGAGAAGTTGAAGAGCATTGAGGACCAAAAATTCCTAAAAGTTTTGCCAAATACAGCTACGGTAATCTATTCGTGAGGTAGAACATCCTTAGTATTTGAAAAATTCAAAGATTTGTTAACGGTTTATTCATATTTATAAACATATCAATGATAACTCTAGTCAACACAGAAGTACTGACTACTGGGCTTGTGATACCCTCGGGGAAATAAATCTTCACCGGCAGTGGCATTGACCAAGTGGTTGTAAATAAACTCAACATAGATACCAGTATTTAAATTTTATATTTACGTCAGACGCGCTTTTTGTCTACTAAAGACTCATCAGTGACGCTCGAATCAAAATTTTTTTAAAAGGCCAAGTAAAGTATGAAGTTGAAGAGCACACATTATAGCTGTTGATGTGACAATGTATCATGAACAGATCAAACTCAAAGTACAACGTATATGATGCACTAAAGAAATCGTTCGTTTATGTCTACCATTTTTTTTTTTCTCATTTCAGTGTGTATCATTTAATGAGCCTCATAATACCATTATATTCTGTTGTTTGGTTCATGTCAAATATAATAAAGAAAAAATATTTGCAATAAAACATACGACAATCTATATATACAAAATATATAACAATTTTGGAAAATATATATTTTTTTCGAACAAGCATACTGTTGACGTCAAGTACTTGCGCCTTATGTTAAAAATAAGACTTTTTTTTATTAATGAACGTTAAAATTATATTCAAAATATTAATAAGCGATTACAAACAATTCGTTGAAATTGAATGACTGACTGAAATCTAGATGCTGATGTGTATTTGGATGTCGAACAATGCAATATTTATATTGTTTATATACACGGACTCAGATTAAACATGCTAATCAAATATCTTTAAAAAAACATATAAAACAATACCCAATACCTTAATAATCTCATACTAAAAGGCTTGGAAACAATGCCGTTTGTGAATGCCTTTGTGTCTATCTGATGAGTAAAACCCTTTTCAAATGACCTTTATAGTTTGGTTTAATCTTATACTGTAACTTGTACTTCTAAATGGGTTAAATCCTTTGAATTGTGTAATGCTAAGTTAAAGAACAACAAAACCAAGGACAATACAAAAGAAATCAAAACAAAAGTAATTCGACAGTTATTTAACTCGCTTGATGTTTTTACTTTCCATTTTGAATTTCCTCGGAGTTTGGTATTTTTTGTCAGTTTACCATTAATGCACCCCATTTCTCTTCTGTTTAGGGAATAATTGACTGGGGCTTGAATTTATCGTGATTTTACCACGGGTAAACCCTTTGTGTAAAGTATGGCTACATGAGTAAAAGCTAGGGGTCAAACATCAGCATAAAGAGCCAACCCGTTGTAAAAACAAATACATTTTCCCGTATAATCATTTCATTATTACGTCATCGTTCAGTGACGTCGTTTACACCATATGAAATGGAAGTAAATCATTCTGATGTGGGGGAATAGGTAAAATAAATCATGAAGTTTTCTATTAGCTGACCTATGAATATATTTGAATTATACCACGGGTGTATACTTGAAACATAAGAAAAACGTCATATTAGAATCAAAAGTTCCAATACATGCACAGTTGCTTCACTACTTATTATTGTAAATTTCTGAACTCGTAATACTCCCTTTGCATCCCGACAAAATATTTTTGTCAAACTGCATAATACCAAAATGTCTTTTCACAATAATAATTACCATTTTCGCTAGCACTTTCCAAGCAACGGTGGGATGTTTCAAAGATGATTTTATGGGAAGATAGAGAAAGATTAAAGAGGGGCAAAAGATACCAGAGAAACAGTCAAACTCATAAATCAAAAATAGACTGACAACCCCATGGCTAAAAATGAAAAAAAAAACCACACCAAACAGACACATAATAGTACAAAAGATACAACACAGTAAATCTCAAGATAAAGCAACACGAACCGAAGCAAAACTGGGGGTCATCTCAGGTGCTCCGGAAGGGTAGTTATATCCTGCTCCGCATGTGGCACATTCCACAATGTGTCTATTGGTATTGATTCTATTTTATGTATGCTTACAGAAACTACAACAGCTTCTGCGACCACTCTTGCAACAACAACAGCCTTTATGATTCCACCCATAATCACCCTCCAACAGAAGTTAGTCATACCAGAAGGAAAGCCATCATCAGTTGTAGCCTGTCAAGTACAAGGCTTTCCCACACCTACTGTAACCTGGGACACTTTCGATGTATGACATTTTAGCGTAAATTTATTATTGTGATTGTTTAACAATGGGCACTTCTAATATTAATTACAGAATAAATAATCGAACTATTCTAATAGAAAAAAAAACAACATTCAACGAGTGACCTAATTACACATTAATTAACACAAAATTTTAAATTTTTTGAAATAATAAGGCTTTTCTACTTCAGGCATAGATTACCTTAGCTGTATTTGGCAACACTTTTAGGAATTTTGGATTTCAATGCTCTTCAACTTTGTACTTTATTTTGCTTTTTTTTAACTTTTTTGGATTCGAGCGTCACTGATGAGTCTTTTGTAGACGAAACGCGCGTCTGACGTATATACAAATTTAGTCCTTTTATCTATGATGAGTTTATTTAAGGTAGATATGGTGTCTTCATCCATCTTGGATTTTAAAATACTAAAAACCAATGGTCTAGATCTTTGATGAAATGTGCAGATTTTTATAGTAGTAGGTAATTCATGTGTGAGAATCTTCCTTCTAATATAGAAAATGCCATGTTTGATCATATTTATGATTGTATTTTACAAAAAAAAGAATTCTTTTGTTATATTCATTTATTTCCCAACTTTGTTAAATAAGGGGAGGCAACCCAAATGCAAGGGCAGATAATTCAGATAGTGTTACATTTACAATAGAATGTGTTAGGAATTTATACATTTTTACATGTAGCAAGAAAACGAGTCCGGTGACCCCATTTTTTCTTCTTTTTTTTTTTTTATCTGAAAGCATAATATTGGAGCTATCTTCTCATATTTTATCTCAAAATTCTATGGTGTGATTTGCGTTTTATGGCGGAAAATTAGGTTTTCATGCATAATCTATACAAAATCTTGACAATTTTGCACAACCTGTAGTGTGAAAATAAGTCCGGTGACCCATTCTTTTTATTAATGATTTTAAAATAGCAGGATATAAACTACATTTTGGCAAATTATTAAAAGATTCTATGGATTATAATTTAGACGCCCCATCTACCTTAATTAAGGAATGCTTTGATACGACGTTATTCACGTCTTGACAAATACTTTTATTGTACGACGTCAGTGAGTTATAATCGTTTTTTATTTCACTGTGAAATCAGGGTAATTCATTTCAAGCAATGTAATATTGTTTGCCATTCCAGGTTATGCTGCTTATCTATGCTGTAATTAAAGTTTGGTCCCTTTTAAATTTCTTAATAATAATAAAAATAAACTAAAACTAAAAGGCTCAACTTTAAAAAAGAAGACGGTGACAAATAGTTATTTATTTCTGGGTCATTTAGTCTCTTGTGGAAAGTTGTCTCATTGGCAATCATACCACATCTTCCTTTTTTATATAAACTTGCGTTTCGTTGTAGCACAAGTTTCCATCCAATGTCCAGATTCATGGTCCGTATCTAATAATTCATAACGCTGGTGTATACGATAGTAACACGTATTTCTGCAAGGCAACGAATCCTGCTGGAACTGATATCAAATTTGTTCACGTCATAGTAAACCATACAGGTAAAAACTTTATCATATCTACACTATACCTCAGTGAAAAGTAAAGTAACAAAAACATTTGAAAAAACCAAACTCATACAGTTTTTTTACCACATTGTTCTACCCCTTTCACCGGGATTGCTATTGACTTGTTCATTAATTTGACCCGTTTTGACCCCAATGGAGGAACTGAATAAAGTTCTCTAGTCACAATAAACATATACTGCTATCTCATGTATGTGCGTACCGACATCTTCCAAATACTGTTTAGTTCAGCTTTATGGCCGAAGCTTTGTCTAAAAAACGTTTTCAATTTCTAATCTGGGAAGATACATATAGTTTCAGACAAATTATTTGAAGAATCGGTTTGTTACTCTTCTGGTTAATTGTCATTTAGCATGCGTCAACTTAAAAATATGTCGTCGAAAGAGACTTTATATACAAAATTACAAATATTACATAAACATAGCAAACCAGACAGACATTGGCACGGGTCGTGATGCCAGTAAAATTGAATTCCTACCAAGCTTCAGTAAGATTGAATAATTTTTACAAATAACAACCACGAATAACTTTTGCAAGGTTTAGTTTACTTTTCGTTGCTATACCTATCCATGCTCATTAAATAGACAAGTATATGTTTTTGAATTTAACATGTTTAATATGATTGTAAATACTACTATTAAAAAAACATGCTTTTAAGACATTGGTGCGTAAACGGACCCCTTACACATATTGTTAAGTTTAACTTTGTCATCGAGGCTTTGAAGGCCTTGACTGACGGTGCTGATGCAACCCCAGAAGATAGGTGTTCCAATTCGCCGTTTCAGAATATAATGCATTCTGGGTAATATTTTCAAAAATGTACACCAAAACGTCGTGATTGGTTAAAAATGTCATAAACTATGGTAATTCAACCAATGACGTGACATTATTTACATTTTGTGGTACGAACAATGAAATTACCCATGATTCTTTAGATTCTGAAAATGCTAATTTCTGATGCTTTAAGGGAAGAAAAACAATTATCCGGTAATCACTTGATGATGCTGGAATTTTGAAACTTCTGTCCTTATTTTTGACAGTCGGTTTGATGGCATCAGACGACCTTGCTTTGTTATTGACACATTAATCCCATACATGTTCAGTTATTGCAAATTCATCAATAACTCATTAGACGTTCATATTAAGCATCTCTCATCCCCATGACATTACTGATTTGTAGTAAAACCAACTACGTTGCGTCCACATATACCTCCTGCGATCAGTTCAACACAAATTGTCGAAGTAAGATATGGATCATCTGTAACATTGAACTGCAATGCAACCGGATATCCAGAACCACAAATCACGTGGCACGCACATCACGTATGTAAAATATATGTTTATATGTATATGTTCTTGTCTCACTAAACTCCATAAACAGCGCCAAAAAAAAGAATTTTTAAAAAGCTGTCTTGAATAAACCCTGTGATTCAATATTGTTCCGAAACCTTTTACCATATAACAGGTTTTTTTTTATATTAGACACAGGGTTTCTTTCAAATTGTTCACAATGATTTTTGATTTTATGTTTGAGACAAAAAATATCGCAATACAACATTGTACAATTTATAAGTAGAACAAAAATGCGGAATAAAGATGAAAACAATTAAATGCATGTATTATAGGACTAAACAAATGAACATAACAGTTTAATATTTAATGCTTGAATAAAAATAAGAAGATTTGGTATGGGTGCCAGTGAGAGAAAAATATATCCAACTTTAAATGTTAGGCAACTTAACGTCTCTCGCGGCTATAAAAGCAACCATCAGTCAAAACATGATTTAAATCAATTGATAAATCAGATGGCCAAACGTTTAACAAAACAATTTACTAAAAACAAACATGACAGGCAAGAACAATCACTACACTACAGACTCCTGATTTGGAACAAGCGCATAACGAGTATGGCGGTGTTATAAACCTGTTGTCAGCGCTCAATCTTAACCTAATCTGATACAGTGATGTAACAACACAACACATTAGAAAGAACTATGAAAATCAGTTGAAAAGAAAAAAATATCATCTGCTACAGACTCCTCAGTTGGAAAAGCATAGAACAAATCTACCGATGATAAACATGTTGTCAGCGCTCAAGCATACCTATCTTATACGGTGATGTGACAACACAACATATAAGAATGAACTATGAAAATCAGTTGAAAAAGAATAATATCATCTGTTCGAAACAAAGCAGAAAAATATCAAACAAAACCATAGCCCCGACGTGGCCGGGTATTTATCCACTCCACATTACAACAGCAAACAAGACACTTCATATGTATATCTGAGAGTACAAGCAGTTGTTTTAATGTAGTTTGATAACAAATTTACCATGTTTACAGAAAACTATTCATCACAAAACACTTCCGATTTCCCACGCCACTTTAGATGATAATGGAATGTATTTGTGTATAGCCATTAATGATGCTGGACAAACCCAAGCCAACACAGTGGTATCTGTAACAGGAGGTGAGAGTTCATAACTAATTCATGGGGATCTGGGTGGGGTTTACAGATGTGACAATAATGAGCAAAATTTGCAGAATAATGGGCAAAACAAAAAAGAAAGAGGATAATAGAATGGACAAATAAAAAAAAAAAGTTAGAAAATAGTGGGGTGCTGAAATATAAATAATAGATTATAATGACAGATACAGAACCTCAAATATAAAGAACAGACAGAAATGATATCAAATATCAAAGGATTAAATAAATGAAGGACCCTTTTTACACTGCAAATATGTTAAATTCTATTAATTAAAAATTAAGTTAACTGATTATGCGGAATTGGTGTTCTCCATTATTTAAGGACGTACGGTGACCTATTACTTATTGTTAATTCCTGCGTAATTTGTTTTAGGTAAGATGTCTCATTGGCAATGATGCCACATCTGCTTTTTATTAGTGACAGAGAAATAGTTTAGGATGAAGAAATCAAACTGATGAATTGGTTAATCTGGTTCAATAAAATCAAGGGATATATTGTAACAGGATATCTCATTAATTTATTAATTGTTATGCATTTAAGAATTGAATTCTTCCTTTTGTAATTTTATAAGGGTGTAACGAATGTTAATTTCAGAAGGACGCAAGGTTGTTGTTAGCCAATCAAAACAACGTATCCTAAAAAAATATATATGTAATGTAATTATAAGACAGTATTAATCATAGCCTGAACAAAACATATGTAATACAGTATCGTATTGCTAACTTTTAGATGCACCACAGATCACTGTTCCACCTTCATCTGCAGTTAAACATACAGGAGAAATACAAAGCTTCCTGTGTGAAGCTACTGGAAATCCTCAGCCGACCATTACCTGGTCTTACACCTCAGTAAGTAAACAAACTATGTATGTAAGGACGGCTACTGGAAATCATCAGCCAACCATTACCTGGTCTTACACCTCAGTAAGTAAAACTATGTATGTAAGGACGGCTACTAGAAATCCTCAGCCAACCATTACCTGGTCTTACGCCTCAGTAAGTAAAACTATGTATGTAAGGACGGCTACTGGAAATCCTGAGCCAACCATTACCTGGTCTTACACCTCAGTAAGTAAACAAACTATGTATGTAAGGAAGGCTACTGGAAATCCCCAAACAACCATTACCTGGTCTTACACCTCAGTAAGTAAAACTATGTATGTAAGGACGGCTACTAGAAATCCTCAGCCGACCATTACCTGGTCTTATACCTCAGTAAGTAAAACTATGTATGTAAGGACGGCTACTAGAAATCCTCAGCCAACCATTACCTGGTCTGACGCCTCAGTAAGTAAAACTATGTATGTAAGGACGGCTACTGGAAATCCCCAACCAACCATTACCTGGTCTTCCACCTCAGTAAGTAAAACTATGTATGTAAGGACGGCTCTTGGAAATTCCCAGCCAACCATTACCTGGTCTTACACCTCAGTAAGTTAATCTATGTATGTAAGGACGGCTACTAGAAATCCTCAGCCGACCATTACCTGGTCTTACACCTCAGTAAATAAACAAACTATGTATGTAAGGACGGCTACCGGAAATCATCAGTCAACCATTACCTGGTCTTACACCTCAGTAAGTAAAACTATGTATGTAAGGAAGGCTACTGGAAATCCTCAGCCGACCATTTCCTGGTCTTGCACCTCAGTAGGTAAACAAACTATGTATGTAAGGAAGGCTGCTGGACATCCCCAAACAACCATTGCCTGGTCTTACACCTCAGTAAGTAAAACTATGTATGTAAGGAAGGCTACTGGAAATCCTCAGCCAAGCATTACTTGGTCTTCCACCTCAGTAAGTAAACAAATTATGTATGTAAGGACGGCTACTGGAAATAATCGGTCAACCATTTATTACCTTGTCTTACGCCTCAGTAAGTAAAACTGCTGCTGGAAATCATCAACCGACCATTACCTGGTCTTACACCTCAGTATGTAAACAAACTATGTATGTAAGGAAGGCTGCTGGACATCCCCAAACAACCATTGCCTGGTCTTACACCTCAGTAAGTAAAAACAAAGTACTGAAATACTGAACATCGGATGACCACAAGTTCTTGTGGATGGTCAAAAGCACTTTTCTCGGAAAAAAAAATTCACATATCTCTTTACCTGAAACTGAAATTAATGAGTGTGTTAATCGGTTATTTTCAGGCAACGTGTTTTACCAATTTTTTTTTCACGTGCAGCCGTGAAAAAGGTTGGTTATTCACCGTGTTTCAAGAAGTCGGTAAAAAGATCAACGTGCAAGACACTTTTAATTGTTCGTTCATTGTGAAATGGCAATTTTATTTCGCGTTCTTCGGTGCAGACACCTCACTTTTACGCCCCTCATTAATGTACAAAGGGAAAAAATCGGAGACAACTTCGTGGATGACGAATAAATGACAGGAAATTCAACTTTCCCATAATAATTATTATGTTGTAGTGATACATATCAGTATACACTGATGTGATACATATCAGTATACACTGATGTGATACATATCAGTATACACTGATGTGATACATATCAGTATACACTGATGTGATACATATCAGTATACACTGATGTGATACATATCAGTATACACTGATGTGATACATATCAGTATACACTGATGTGATACATATCAGTATACACTAATGTGTTGTTATATATTATATTAAAATAACAGTAACATGTATATATGATTTCTATCCATTTGTATATTATTCTATTCTTATATTCTACTTATGATAGTGCAATGCAAGTGCATGGCGGACACTTTTTCTGTAATTTTTTTTGTAAAAGTTTGGATACGAATAACCATTCATATTTTCCTGCAAATTATATTTATTCAAACCGGAAGTCGGCTTACGACATTGATAATATAGTGTCAGGTTCCCAGACTATCGGTACGTGTGCATTGATCTAATCAATGATTTTTTTACTTATATACATCTATATACCACAAAACATTTTGATATTATTAATTAAAAAAATATTTTTATCAGTATTCATTGAAGAGATATATTTATATCAAACGATAAGGAATTTATTTTGCAATTGTTTATGTGCGAGTATTTGTCATGTTTTTAGATCGGTTAAAATCCCAAAACTAATTTTCATAATTTATGCATAAATAGAAATTTAGGCGATAGCAATACATCGAAATGACCTCAAGGTCATCGATGTAAAAACTATATATGTAAGGACGGCTACTAGAAATTCTAATGCAACAACGTTTGTAACGTTCATTTTGATTGGATAACGTCACTTTCTTACATGGCATCAATTGACAATTGATGCTATGGGACGTACGCGCAAGCGCAGACGGCATATGACAGATTTTAAATACATGTTTTAACGTTGTTTTCTGTCAGTTTCATTAGAATGGAGATAACAATATTGTATTTTAAGCTCCGACGGCATCAATTTGGGATTTGATGGTCGCAAATACCCGTTTACTGTCTCCGCTAACGCGTCGCCAGTCAACTTAATTTGCGACCATCAAATCCCCAATTGATGCCGTCGGAGCTTAAAATACAATACAGTTATCTCCTAATCCTCAGCCCAGCCAACCATTACCTGGGCTTACACCTCAGTAAGTAAAAAACTGTGTATGTAAGTATAACCGGGATTTTTCCGTGATATAGTGATTCAAAAACGGAATACCAATACTTTAAACTTTATTAGCAAGGTCCGGACAGTACCAGACCTAAACTGTCTTCAAAATATCATACACAAGTATATATAAAGAATAGTATCTATAGAAAGGGATTAGTGTCCAACGGATTAACTAGTCATCGTTAAAGTGATTTCCATTACGACAAAAATATATTTAACAACAGAATTAATTTAACAATGAATATAAAAGGTTAGATAAACGGATTAACAAATTGTCACTATAGCACTTAAAATATATTGTCTATATTGGCTTTATATCTGATTCACAATTGACCAAATCCTCCTGGTTTTATAAGGACGGCTACTAGTCTAGAAATCCCCAACCAAAATAAACCTGTTCTTTCACTTCAGAGAGTTAAAAGCTATGTATGTACGGACAGCTATAAAACATCCTCAACAAAACAAAACTGCTCTTGCACGTTAAGCGTAAAAAGTTTTTTTAAGAACGGCTATTGGAAATCTTCGGTGAAGGTCACCAAAAAAGCTCTTTGGGTGCAATCATTTTAATAAATGTACCTAAGAAAATGTCTGTACCAAATATAAAAAAGAAGATGTGGTATGATTGCAAATGAAACAACTGTCCACAAGAGACCAAAATGACACACACATTAACAATTGTAGGCCTTCAACAATGAGCATAGCCCATACTGCATAGTCAGCTATAAAGGGCCCCGATATGACAATGCAAAACAATTCAAACGAGAAAACTAACGGCCTTATTTATTTATAGGAAAAAATGAACGAAAAACAAATATGTAACACATAAACAAAGTCAGGAATATGACAATTGTTTTCGAATCGTTTGATGTGTTTTAGCTTTTGATTTGCCATTTTATTAGGTACTTTCCGTTTTGAATTTTCCTCGGAGTTCAGTATTTTTGGGATTATACTTGTTTTCACAAACAATATATTTTCTTTTTCAAGTATCTGCATACTAGTAGCCGTGATAGCCACACCATGCCGTCTCACGTGACCAGCTCAGATGGCGGGAGAATTCAGCTTACTCACATCCATGATTCTGGTATACTTCAATGTACAGCTACAAATCCTTATGGAACAGTATCGGCTCATGCAAATATATTAATGTCTAATAGTAAGTGGATAACTTATTTTCTTATGCCAAGATATTATAACCTTAAAATTGAGAAAGGAAATAGGGAATGTGTCAAAGAGACAACAATCCGACCTTAGAAAAGACAACAGTAGAAAGTCACCAATATGTCTTCAATGCAGCGAAAAACTCCCGCACCCGGATGCGTCCTTTAGCTGGCCCCTTAACAAATGTATATACTAGTTCAGTGATAATGGACGTCATACTAAAATCCGAATTATACACAAGAAACTAAAATTAAAATTCATACAAGACTAACAAAGGCCAGAGGCTACTGACTTGGGACAAGAGCAAAAATGCGGCGGGATTGGCCGTATTTGGCACATTTTTTTGGAATTTTGGGTCATAAATGCTCTTTAATTTTGTACTTTTTTAGCTTTCTAACCTTTTTTTTATCTGAGTGTCACTCAGGCGTCTTATGAAGACGAAACGTGCGTCTAGCGTATTAAATTGTAAGCCTTGTACCTTTGGTAACTAATTACGTTAAGAAATTATTTAGAAACTAAGGCTCTAACTCCCGCAAGAAAAGTTAAAAATAAATCAGTATGGCTGTTTTTACTCCAGTGTTGGTCAGTTAGCTCTCTTTACTTAAAGAGTATCTTATGCAGCATTGGTCCTCACAATTTACAGAGGGGCCTCGGTGGCCGAGTGGTCTAAGTAGTAACTACTGTAATCACTAGCCAGTCACCACTGAGGTTGTGAGTTCGAACCCCGCTCGTGCGGGTGCACTCGACACCAATATTAATTGACTAGGATTGTCAGTTTTCCTATCGAAGGTCGGTGGTTTTCTCCGGGCACTCCGGCTTCCTTCACCAATAAAAAACTGACCTCTACAAAATAGCCTAAATGCGGTGCTTAAAAGTGGCGTTAAAAAACCAAAAATCAAAATCAAATCACAATTTACGGTCTTAGTGATCCAAGTTTAACATTTCGCAATATTAAATCAACGTCAATTTTGGTTTCATATTTTATGTTGTTTTTTTAAGTAGGGACGTCTGGTTTTTATTTAAAAGCAATTGCACACAATTCATGTTTTGAATTATTATATCATCCCTACCAATTATACATAATTATCTTGCATAGGAACCCCCCCCCCCCCCCTCATTCATATATATTCCCAGCTATCAACCTTACAACTAACATCTTAATAAAATGTAAACGACATGAATTATTCACAATAACTATATAAAAAAATAAGTGCTTAGTTTTTTGACTGACTACTCACCATAAGATGACTATGCACGACCCATTGACATATATATTCCTACGCAGTGTTATATGTCCTCCTTGAAATTAAAACCATTCGACATATATTTGGCATTTAAAAGTGTGACCCATATCATACCTTTATAAAGAAAGAAAATAATCCCCAAACATACAAATTTAAAATTATTTACCCTTATCAATTTACCCTTATCAATTAATCGAAACTAACTGCCTGAGCCTATTTATCAATATGAATTTATATAAATGTAAATACTCGCTGCTGTTCTGTGTATACCATCCTCCCTTTTCAAGTAAAATTAATATGTTTATCATGGAATTGTGTTCTTCCTCAATTTTTTGTTTGTTAAAATTTTATTCCAATATAATTGCAAATATTAAATATTGGGTACAACCAACTGTTCCTCAATAATGAATTATTTTTTTCGTCTTTTTACAGGGAACGATCCAGTCGTAGGACGATGAGATGGACTGACGATATTAAAATTGAAAGACATTCATGAAATGAATATGATGTTAAACACATGGTTTGGTGAATTCATTTATAGTTCATAGAAATTGGGAGAGAGACAAAATCTTAACCTCTCATTGCCACTATAGCCAATAATGTATGTTTGGGTTGCTCACCCACTTTTAAAATTAAGAATGGAAACAGGAAATGTGTAAAAGAGACAACAACCCGACCAAAGAGCAGGAAACAGCCCACGACCCCCAATGAGTCTTTATATATATATATAATTTTTAATGTATAACTACCCCTTTACAATCTTTAACACATCGAGAATATCCCGCTCCCACCCTTTTCAATATCAAAGAACTAAGCAATTGTCCAACCATTGTTTCTCTAGCTATAAAACCAGAATCTTTGGAAAATGCCTGTAGAAGTTTGGAATAATTCGTCACAACTCGGTCGATTCCGTACCTTCATTCGTCACAGCTCGGTCGATTCCGTACCTTCATTCGTCACATCTCGGTCGATTCCGTACCTTCATCT
Organism: Mytilus edulis; assembly: GCF_963676685.1. NCBI lineage: Eukaryota > Metazoa > Mollusca > Bivalvia > Mytilida > Mytilidae > Mytilus > Mytilus edulis. Next base: position 64,304,006 of record NC_092354.1, on the reverse strand, counting down.
GGAGTAGTGGATTCACCCGATGATTGCCGATTGTTTAAGACGGTTGGTTTTCGTTAGTTCCGTTGGTTGATATGATCGAACGTTGATTGAGTCAGATTTATTGGACTTTCTTTTTTATTAACTTGCGTTGGTTGTAAAGTGTTTTGTTCATACTTTGTTTTATTTATTATAAACTTTCCTTATAAAAAGGAGCAGGGCAGCACTGAAATCCACACAACTAGGTGAATTTGTTCCTATATATGTGACACAATACACATCAGTGTATAACCTGAAGTTAAGGACACGGGTTTTAGAATAAAATGGACATATATGCATGACGCCTATAGCAATTTAGGGTACTAGGATAAAAAGACACAAAGTCCACTTTTACATATAATTCCAACAACAATAATAAAAAAACCAATATAACAGACAGCAAATTACGACAACCACTGAATTAAAGTTCTGGCTGTGGGCATCTGTCAGGCAAAATCAAAACCTCAAACGAATGGTTAACAACAGACTTGGTACAGGAATTTTATTATGTAGAAAATGGTGGATTGCACCTGGTTATATAGCCAGCTGATCCTCTCACATGTATGACAGTCGCACAGAATGCATTGTTCACTTGTGTCAATATGTCTTTTGATTGAGTTAAGCCGTTTGAATTTATATTTTATGGTGTGCCTTTCTATGTTGTGATATAACACTATAGGTTCAGATACGGGTGAAGGTATGGTACCATTACAACGTTTAACACCGCTGCAATTGTTTACACCTGTCCTACGTCACGAATCGTCTTAGATATAATGAATGAATATTTGCTATGTCCCAGGTTAGGGGGACAAATTGGCGCCATATAACTAGTCTAACCCCGCCACATACCTGTTAATGTTAGAAGCCTGTACTTTAGTGGTTGTCGGTTGTTGCTGTGAAACATATTTGTTTGTTCAATATTTTGTACATGAATTACGCTGTTTGTTTTTACGTTTGAATTGTTTTGAATATGTCATTTGGGTGACCTTTTATAGTAACCTATGCGTTTTTTTTTTTACTTTTCTCATTGTGGAAGGACGTACGGGGAGATATTCTGTACTAGTTAGTTTTTATGTAATTTGGTCTCTTGTGGAGAGTTGTCCTTCAACTTGTCTCGCTGGCAATCTAACCACATCTTCTTACTCCTATATTTGATGGTAGTTTTACAGTAATAGTTTGGAAGTTTGCATTGATAAAACGAAAATTGTATTCAGAACGTATTGTTTTCTGCATGCAAAGCCTGTGATCCACAGTAATGATTTGGTGTACATTTTGTTTCTTTTACGTTGATTCAGCTAATCAAAACTTTTATCAAGATACGATTTATGTAACAACAACCAAAGACGCAAAATAGCTTGAGACATTTAGAGCAGGATATGTGGAACAGGAGCTGCTTAACCTTCCTAGATCACATCTAGTTTTTGTTAGGGTTCGTGTTGTTTATTCTTTCGTTTTCTATATTGTGTCATGTGTACTATTGTTTGTCTGTTTGTCCTTTTCATTTTTAGCCATGGCGTTGTCAGTTTGTTTTCTATTTATGAGTTTGACTGTCCCTCTGGTATCTTTCGCACCTCTTTTATAGGGAAATGCACATATTTCAGTGATTGACATTTGTCGTACCAGTGTAAAAAGATCTAAATCAAGACACCAATTCTGAATAAAAAACACTATAATGCACTTTCAAAAATCTGTCAGCAAAATATACTCTCTAAATAAAGTAACCCGATTTAATTCAACATTGCAACACCAACAAAGTAGGACCATAAAGGAAACAGTTCAGAAAAATAAACTCCAAATAAATTGTGCACCGGAAACACAAAATAAACCAAAGAATAGCAGCGTTACAACGTCATGCTTGATAAGAGACTGTACAGACGCATTTACTTGAAGTAAGCTCAAAGTAGTTTACGCGAATGTAATTCACGTGAGAGGTTTAGCTAGCTATAAAACCAGGTTTAACCCACCATTATCTACTTAGGAAAATGTCTGGACCAAGTCAGGAATATTGCAGTTAAATTTGATCAAAAGTGCACATATGTACCAACAGCCGTAATTCATAAAGGGTTGATTAGGATAAGAACACATTATTATTTATAAAAATAACTTTTTATTAAAACACCATTTATTGTACAAATGAATGAATTTTACATAAGTTAGGGTGATTGATGAATGGAATGACTGTCCTTGGGTGATGCGCGTGCTTCTCAGGCGATATGAATGGATATTCGTCAATGATTCTTAATGAAGAACTGTAAGAAAAAGAAAAATATTAATTGGTTTTGACATATATAATTAATATAAATATTCATGCATTCATTAACATGAAATAACATTTAACTTGATTTGAAATTAATTTCAATTTCACTTTTTTTTAATCTATAAAAAGTATCACATAAATTGTACCTGTATGGTCATATCAAAGCGAGATTTTTTTTTTATTAAAAATTAACTACTTGTTCCACCTTAATGCATGGATTATAATGTGTTCTGCATTATGTTATAATCATAATTATGATTAAAAAAACCCAAACAAAACAGAGGTCATTTGGTCAACATGCACATCGAATAAATATTCTTATTTATTGTTATAACCATTAAGGAAATTGCTCAATAAACTATATTATAAGTCTATAACACGCGTCATGTTTTATATCTGCTGGAAGGAACAATAACTTTGACTTTTATAGCCGTCATATACCACTGTGTAAGTACAATCACTCAAGTTAAGATATAAAACAATACCAAACGGACACGCATGAAATCCGAACTGATTGACCAAGTGCCGTGAAAGGGCGAGATAAAATGTAAAGGCTTTAAATAGTATTAGTAAAGGTGTCGTATCATAAATCTATTGCGGAAAAACTATATACTGACCTTTGCCACCAGATTTTCCATGGCCGGAAACATGTCCAGATCCTTGTCCGATTCCGAGGTCTACGACACCATGACCAGCATCGATATGTCCGTTAAATCCTTGGTCCCAAGCTCCATTTGCTCCCTGATCGAAATGTCCGAATCCTTGGTCCCATTGAGCTCCGTTATCAATAACACCTCCTTGACCACCATGTCCACCTTGTCCACCTTGTCCACCTTGTCCACCTTGTCCACCGTGTCCACCTTGTCCACCGTGTCCGCCTTGACCGTGTTTGTCGATTCCAATGATTGCTACTGGGTGTTGAGAACCGTGGTGTCCGGCATCAGCTATAAATAGGTAAAAATAAACTTATCATTAATACCTGTATACTTTTTTGTGGATACCAAATTCGGAAAGGTTTTGTCAACTGCAGCTTAAGTACCTGTAGACAATCCTTAAACTAGCCTGGGATCCGGCCCAATCTAGCTGCGCGTCGTACTGACAAGATTAGCCAGGACCCCAGGCTATCCTTAAACGAGATTTCAGCATGTTAAACGAGATTTCAGCAAGTTAAACGAGGTTTCTACACGATAAACGAGATTCGTGCATATTTTTATTACTAAACAGCTAAATAAATGTAACATGAACTAAATTTAAATATGTGTGCTTGATATCTTAATAATATTTTAATATCAAACTAAGCATTTAACCGGAAACACAATGGTTTTTTTTTAAAAGAAAGATACAGAGTAGATTTCAAAAACTGTTTAAAGATGAAAAACAAATCTGTTTATTAACTGCTTTTTTAAGTTCTTTGTTTTCATTTTCTTTAAAAAATCTTTTATTTCAAATATGTTATGTTTTCTCATTCATTTGCAAATAAGAAACTTTAATATATTCCTACCTGCAAAGTGACCTCCGTTTCCGCCTAAATGTCCGAAATTAATACCACCGTCCACTGAAAAAGACGAATACATAAATCAAATGAAAAATCTAAAACTCCCGTTTATAAGCAACATTTGAACTTTTTTTTAATATTTTCAGAATTTGGTTGGTCCTTCATTGAGTAGATATTCGCTAAAAGCTTCTGGTAATATTTGATTAATTTTTATCTTATTCGGCAAAACAAAAAACCCAACGCAAATAAATTTTACAGATGCTGTCCAAATTCATATGCATGAATTCCATAAACACGTGCAAAGTCATATTTAACATTCATGAGTCTAAAGATCGAACACTTTCAACAACCTTTGCTTAGGAAATGTAATATTCTTTTCTTATAAACAGTATTGTTCTGTTTAAGTTTTTTGAATGAGATGAAATAGAAATTATCTATTATTTCTTATGTAATCGCAAAACAAATGTCAAGCCAAATAGTATAACGAATACAAAAAAAATAAATAAAAAAAAAATAAGTATTAATCTTTGTGGTTATGTATTTCGAACGATATCGATCATCAATGGAAAAATATTTTTACTTTGGTAAGGGACACAACTCTTATAAATGTTTCAATAATTTTTTCATAACTTAAATTCAGATTTGTTTTTAAATTCTGTCTCACACAGATGCTTAAAAAGCATCGAAGCAGCTGTCTGTTACAAACGCACTACCGATTTAAAGAGTTAATGTTCTTAATACGTTTGTGTCAACCATTTTCATAAATATATTCTAAACTTTTAGGTGACATAGATTATTTGCAATCTGTTTCAGGTAAATGCTAAAAATACATTGATGAAACTTGTAATTTGACTTTTTCAAACGCGTTACTGATTTTTAAGAGTTATCTCCCTAAACCAAAGTTAACTTCCTTAAAACACAAACAAAAACGTGTATATAAAAAGAGCAGTAACATAAGAAGTAAAATTCCAGCCCTATTATAAATAAGAATTCTGGGAAGAGAAGTAGAAACGATATTTAGTCAGTTACAGTCATAAGATTCTGGATATGTTAGATAAACCAGATGATCAAAAACACAAACAAACAAAAAATTAGTGAAAAAGGAGAAACGGTATTTTGTCAGTCATGAATTCTGGATATGTTAGATAAGAAGATGATCAAAAACTGTTTAAATATTACATTAAATAGAATGATAAAATCTCCATCAATCATAAATGCAAAGTAAACAGTGTTTGATCATTTTGTTTGGTTAGAAGTTAATGTAGAGCGCTTTCAATGTTTGCAAGCGCGCTGTTTTGTTGTTTTTTACATTACCATTGACATTGTCAGCGCCGTCTGAAAGCAGATAATATAGGCATGGTTACAATGGGCAGAAAAAGCAGTACAACACATACTAAATCACAATAAACGGCATCTCATTAGTTCCTTTTTTTTTTTTTTTATTTCTTTGACTTTTGACTTTAATTCAATGATTTATTTTTCAATGCTTTATTTAAACAGCTTGTATTTTTTTTTTTTTTTTTTTTATCAATTTGCAAAAAAATAAATATTAACTTTTCCATATTAAAAACATGGGAATAAACAAGCAAACACAATGCTACTTTATTTATACATTAATAGCGAACTATGCAATAATGTAAAAATATAGACTTACTTATAACAAGATCAGCTTGTGCACCACCGCCGGGAGCAGCGTTCACTTGAACTACAAGTAGTTATATAAATGTTAGTAAAATAGTAAATTCTAGCGCCCAATCAAAATCATTGTTCCTCTTATGAAGTTTGTAATATTTTTATTGTTTTATTCGTAATTCATTGAAGCAGGAAATGCCAATATGAGAAAGGGTGTTTTGTTTATATTTTTGAATATAAAATTTAAAAAAAAAATCGAAATGAATAAATGTAATTAAAAATGGCGAATTACTTTCTGTATTATTTTTCAATTATTATTATTTTTTTTATATCTCATAAATTTCTTATTAAAAACTTATATTTTTAGATCAAATTAAAAAAAAAAAAGAAAAAATAGTGCGAGGAAGACTTACCATTGTCAGCATCAGCTGATCACGTGACGAAAAAAGATAAAAACAGATATATTAATACACAACATATAAACATGTGTTAATATAGTACGAGAACAAAACAACACATTCACACACATACATATAATTTGATGTTTATAACTAGATTATATTAAAAGAGCAATGGATTTTTCAAGATTATTTTTGAATAATTCATCGTTTATTTAAGTGTTGTAGGAAAGTAATACTGATGATGTTTTATATTAATAATCGTTTTCAAAAGGCTTAAAATGAACTTTACGACAAAAGTGCTATAAAATTTGCAATTCAACAATCACCACAACTATAAATTCGAGACCATATCCAAAATTTGAAAAACTTAAATACAATGCAACTTTTAAAATAAAAACAAACAACTAGAAATGAATAAATACAACAAGGCAAACCAACATTTTTGTCTTTTAAATATATGAACATATTCTTTGCATTTCAAGTATTTTGATATATTTTTTTCCCATTTATCCTTCAATGGGCATGCGCCAACTTGAACTTATTATCTGATAGGAACAAAAACCAACATCATCACCAAAGATAAACCAGTATCCAAAACGGTCCTTTAATACTTACAAATAACAATAGATCGAGGTGCGTGTTGTTCTGTAAATAGTAACGATTGCAAGGTTAATACATGAATACATACATATAGAGTAGGGAGAGAAAAGTACGAAAGGTCAGAAGTTAGTAAATTTTCGTTAAGTCACATGCTACACAGAACACATTTAACATTTCTGTTACCTCCTGGTTTACTCATACCAAGACCCAAGCCATCACCAGCCGAAAAGCCCAGGCCAACTTGGGCATCTGCAGCTCCCATTGCTGCTCCACCTCCGCCATGGGTTCCTCCACCAATGCCGACTGAGTCATGGGTCATTCCCATCCCAGCTCCTCCTTGACCTCCAGATATTCCTGCTCCAATACTTCCAGGACCCACTCCAACACCGAGTGCTAGATCTTTAGTTCCGAAACCCATTCCTATATCTTGAGGCAAAAATCCGAAATCGGCTCCTAATCCATGTCCACCAGCACCTCCGTGACCTCCAGCGCTTCCATGTCCACCAGCGCCGCCGTGACCACCGCCTCCATGTCCACCAGCGCCTCCGTGACCACCAGCGCCGCCATGTCCACCAGCACCACCATGACCACCGCCTCCATGTCCCCCGGAGCCACCATGACCACTGCCTCCATGTACACCGGCGCCGCCATGGTGTCCACCGCCACCTCCCATTCCTATTCCGACAGCTTTTCCTCCACCGGCAATTCCTTGACCCATACCGCCTCCAGAGCCTAATCCGATTCCAATATTTATATCTCCTTTCCCACTGCCTTGCCCACCATTGCCTCCCCCACCGTGACCCCCGCCTCCTCCGTGTCCAAAATCTACATGTCCACCATGGCCTCCTCCTCCTCCTCCGCCATGGCCTCCAGCACCGCCATGTCCAACATCTACGAATCCACCGTGACCTCCTCCTCCTAGTCCGCCATGGCCTCCTACACCTCCATGTCCTCCGGCACCTCCATGTCCCATATCTACAATTCCACCATGGCCCCCGCCCCCTGCTTGTCCACCATGACCCCCAATACCAAAGTCGACAAATTGACCTGCGTTTATGCCAACTGCCCCGCCAATTGGAGCTCCTTGATCGAAGACAAGTTGTTGTCCCCCACCTAGAAAATCAACTCCAGCCCCACCTGCATGTCCTGCTTGGTCAATGAAAATGTCTTTTGGACCTCCATGGCCGCCATTACCACCCCCATGACCTCCGTTGGCACCACCGTGGCCGCCGCCACCAACATGACCTCCAACGCCACCGTGACCGCCAGCACCATGGCCGCCAGCGCCACCATGGCCACCACCAGTACCAGTGGCATCATTTAGTATAGCCTGGACCGCTTGAGTTTGAAGAATCTTTTCAAGGTTTTCAGGGCCGAAACCAAGGTCGAATATTTTAGCTGCACCGGTATCAATAACTTCTATTCCATTGCCTAGTTTCATAACATTGGCTCCTCCAGCACCATTGGCGGCTAAAGATAATGGTCCGCCTCCGCCTCCGCCACCAGAGGAAAAAACTCCTCCGCCACCAGAGGAAAAAAAATAGGACGAAATAACTGATTGTTACATATTAAGATCATAGTTACAGTTTCTTTAAATAAACATCCTTGTAAAGTATGCAGTTATTTCTTTTTCAAAGTATATATTTGCTAAATGTTACATTTGTTGTTTTAATTCTATAAAGTATACTTATAAGGATGTTTATCTAAAAACCTAAAATAGCAAACAAATCATCCTCTTGTATTTGATTCTTTTGCAAGTCGCATATTTCTGTTTGCTGAGTTGGAACTGTAAATGAAATCGGTGCGTACGCACAGCAGATTATAAACGCATGCGCATGCAGGTTGTTAGTGGAAAAGAATGTTTTATAGAGAAAATGACAACGTAAAGAAAGAATATAGAAATATCTTATAATTGAATTTATATATCGAAAGAATGTTTTAAAGAGAAAATGACAACGTAAAGAAAGAAAATAGAAATATCTTATAATTGAATTTATATATCGAAATGAGGTTTTTGAAACGTTAATGTCACTGTATGTCTTTCTAAGTAAACAAAATAGCATGCGCATTAAACAAGTCGGCTTGTCAAGTCAAATATGAAGATGGAAATTATCATTATCAACACTTAATGTGACTTTTTAATATTTCAATGCTTTAATAAATCAAAGATTAAAGTTTGGATAAACCAACAAGTTTATCTTATCAATCACAACAAACATGTCTGACCGATGTTAATAATGATAATGCGCAGTGCGTCTGTGCGCAACAATATCTTACCGGCTCCACCGTTAAACTGGAAATCGTTTTCCCATGCTGCGTCAAAGCCAAAATCTAAAATAGTTTTAAATTTAGGTTAGTATTGTTGTTTAACTAAACATCCAAATTATACGAATGAAAAAGTTTTACCAAAAAAAAGACAATTATTTTGTTGCAAAGTTTATAGAAATCTAAATAAATTATCTTTTAATCATTTAATAGCATGAGTATAATCTCTTATTTGGAAATTTCAGGGAAAAGGCGTTTTCCTTTCATTAAGCCAAAGTTGTGAAGTCTTTTGTATGTTGTACGTTGTAGGTTTTTGATAGTCTGAATCAAAACACATTTTGTTCTATTTTTTGTTTAGCAAAAAATCAAACTTTTTGATATCTCATTTAAATTTAGTTATCTTAATTTGGTTAAAAATATTCAAAAACAGACATGGAATTTGATAGATAACATTATTCAAGAACAAACATTTAAATTAATTCCACACTAAACTACATGTAAATCTTTAGCTTATTTTATTTCATGTTTTATTTTGCGATCAACACGAAAAAGCACGCAAATTTGGTCTAAACTAAGTTAATCAAATTTTAAGCGATGCAAAGCCAATCTTACCGTTGCCGCCTCCAATCTGGATGTTGTCTGCAAGCAAGATATCACATGTTAGTATAGCTATATATATATTTATGTATGTTAGCATATCATTATTAGAATAACCCGCATAATTCAGTCCCTCCCCGTAATCGATCTCTTTGTTAATGTAGTAATCGTAGATCAGCAGAATATACCGACTGAATTAATCGGGTTATACTTAGACAGACACTGTTTAAAAAGCAGGGATAAGGAGTGATTATACAATCCCATTTTGACTGATAGCAATGCAGATTAAAATACACTGAGTATAAAAATATGATTGAAGCCTGTCATGTTATCTGTAGGCGGGATAAGCAGATGATTATGATAAATAGTAATGCTCACCATAAGCCTCAAGTATAAAAGAAGAATCTATTGTCCGGTGCTTTAGATTAATCAAAATTTGACAAATGAAATGTTTCCCTTGTGGGGGATCTTTTTTTTTTTTAAATTAACCAGTTAAGATCCGGACACAATAGCAGTTCAACATCCGGGTTTAGATTAGTAGAATAATATTTCGTATTGTTCGTGAAAAGAAAAAAAAAAAAAAAAAAAAAAATTAAAAAAAATAATTCAGAAAATCTAATCGCATGCAATACTATTAAAGCTATTTTATACATTCTGATTGAAAGACGCCTTATATTCTAGCAGGAATGCATTTTGCTTGAATGAAGCTATTTAACTAGCCTAATGGAAAGACAGCAGCCATATAGTCTTGCGTGAATGCAGCGACTAAGCAAGCAACGCTTGGCGCAAACAGAAATAAACGATATCATTGCAAAATTGAATTTGAATATTATGGATTTTTATTGTATTTTGTATGGTAAACATTTGACTAATCTTAAAACTTTATCTAGATGACATGTGTATTGTTGCGTTGTTTTGTCCCGGTCTTTTTGACATATAGCCCAAATCTTCTTTCTTACATAATTATATAAAAGTGTGATAATTTCTTTAAATATTATAAACTTTATCATGAGATGGTAAATTATTCACCGAGACTATAGTATTCCACTTTTTGTAAGAGTTGTCAGTGGTATTCACATGGACCATACCGTATTCCTCTTTGTACAAAAGTGTTGTATATATACGAGTTTTTCAGTGGTTGCGATATGTCATTTTTTCATTCTTTTTTATGAGAATATAATCCAATATAATAATGCAAGAATTTTACACTGTTTTGTGTACGAGAAAATAAAAGAAATAAAGGAATTATATATTTTATTACAATATGTACTTCATATCTAATATCCCTTATTTTGAAAAATTCATGAGTACACAGCTTATCTAAGAAGGTACTTACCACCGCCAGCAACAATAACATCTGGTTTGTGGTGAACTACAAATAATAATCACAACAAATTAAAATATAATACTAAAATTTTTTTTTTAAATTTTGGTTTTTTTTTCATTGTGCTGCCATTTAAAAAAACAAACTTAGAAATTAGCAAAAGAGAATGTTATTACAATAACATTCGAACATCTTTATACAGGTTCTATTTATGCCAGAATTGTGAAAAAGCGCCAAGGAGAACATATGTTTTAATTCATTAACGTATTACTAGATAATCATTTATCTTAAAATTCACAAAAGGCTCCCCCTAAACCCCGAATCCCACGAAAATAAATGACTGGACTTACTTGCTGGTCCCGGAACTGGTACTTCAATAACTTTTTCTGTGTGGTGATGTACTGGTACCTCTACGATTTTTTCCTTTGGCACGTAAACCTTAACTGCTTTAGGTACGTACTTCACGATGGTATTGTAAACGGGTACTGGAAGATAAAACAACAGTATTAATTTTTGAAGAAGAATTAAAAAAAAAACAATTGACCAATGAAAATTGTGTAAACAATAAATGAATGGACGGAGTATGCGACATGCTGTGAGCGCATATGTATATTGAAGACACTTAGAATAAACATATGAGTGAAATCTATCTTTATCTAACGTCGGGTTATGTGTATATATATGGTATTATGTATACTGCTACATGAATTTATAACAATCCAAAATTGTTCGTGTGAATGTTCCTCTGATTAAAAAAAGGAAACATATTACGATAGCTACATGACTGTTATTTTTACTACGTGTATATTTCGTCTACTGAGAAAATTGCTTCTGTGATATATCAAATTCCTTGACCGAAATATTATATTCCTTATCTTTTGTTGACTGAATGTCACAACCGAAGCATCTGTTGTGTCGTTACGAAAATATTTTTGCGGTAAGGTATACAATATAAAAACCGCAAAATTGCGGCGGGGTTAAACATGTATGGAAGACTGAATTTAAAACACATGTGTATGATATATGAATAATTACCTTTTTGGATAACTGTGTGGGGTACCTTGATCTTTTTTATAACTGGAACTGAAAGATAAAAATCAAGCCTATTTAAAATGAGGCTGAAAAACAGCAGATATATTGTCTTCCTTTTTTTTTTATCTGCGACTGAAGAGCTACATATATATTGTCTTAGATTTGTTATTAAAAATTAATTTTATTTTGAACAAGATAAGTTAGTAACAGATAAATTAAAAACAATAAAAAAAAGTTAAATTAAATGTCTTAATTATTTTTCACAATTTAAAGTATGTTATCATTCAGTGTAAAAATAAAAATAAAAGCCATCAATCCTTTAACGCATTAGTTATCAGAAGAAAAATAACCCATCTTTACAGTGTGACAAACAATAGATATCATTTATTCGCTCCCTTTGGTAAAGTCGTTAAGGGTAAAAACCAATCGGCAAACCTCGGGTGAACCGCTTCTCTCCCGTTAGAAGGAGGTACGGAATCAGCCGAGTTGTGACGATTGGGGTATAACATATTTGTATTGATTATTGTCCTCCTATAAATGAACTTACCTCGGATATATCTTGGAATATATTTTGGAACCGTTTTATAGACTGGGACATGCTTTACAATTGGCACATACTTTACTGGCACTGTAAAAAAATAATATACAAGTTAATTATTATTAACATCGGAATACTTCGTGGTGAGTCGATAAACCTCGTTTAATATATTCTTGATAGTATACAAAAAACGATAATACAGATATAAAAACTTAATGATTTAATCAGACTTTAAAACAAAACGTGAACAAATATATTATTTAAAATGCATCACTTGATCTAAAGTATATATTTTGTCATATTTATAAAAGTAACAAAAATAAAAATGTATTCAATAAAGTTTAGTTTTTTTCACAATCGCTAAATGAAGTTAACAATAAAAGTCTACTATCCAAAGTTCCATAAAAAAGTATTCTACAAAAAAATTCAACAATCAGAAGCATATGATGGTGTACATGCATTAGTAGATGCACTTAGCTACAATTTAATACACAGCATTATTACGAACACAGTTAGAGGAATACAGTGTTAAATTTATAGATAAGCAACTGCGCTTTGACAAAATAATTTGGGTTGAAAATAAAAAGAATGCTGAATCATTAAATAACAAGTGCAACGAGGCCTTATTTGCTGACAAGCACGAAGAGGATGAGTGAGTGAATGCGTACAGAAACTATCAAAATAAAGAGGGGAGGGAGGAGAAAAGTCGTATTTAACACTAAAATGTACGATAAACAGGTGTATTAGTGATTCAAAGTAATGATTTTCGTACTATATAAGGGACTGGTTGACGCCGTTCATTTCCTTATTCTTTATTAATGAAGCCATTTATCTGTATAAATCCCGATAAGAGCGAGATCGGAAGTAGAGTAAGCACAGTCTTGGCTGACAAAGTAATATTATATATATGCTACAATACATATAATTGATTGCTTCCACCAATTCAAATATGCTTAAAAAATTGAATTAGATATAAATAAATATTTTGACGAGATATGGTATTATAATTTTAAATGCATATAATTTTCAAAAGATTATATACAAATCATTCAGACTATATATATACTACTAGTAACGCACAAATGACATGGTTATTGCTATGCGCGCGTAAAATGTTGCATTTTTGACATACATAGATTTACATCGACGTGTTATTGACATACATAAATGCGCTGTTGTATATGGACAATACAGGTCCGTTACCGCATACGTATACTACACATGTCCGTTCCCGTACTTACACTTTTTAGCATATCTTAAACCAAGTTTTGATCTAGGCAAGTATCGCCGTCTGTATGGATCTAAATGAATTCAAACTTTGTTTTAACTTAAGTGATTGGTTGATTGTAAATTGATCAACGTCCAGTGGCAAATATTGCATTGATATTTAGGACGATGTAATTTGTGGGGTGCATAAACTTTATATTTAATTTAAAGGCAAAAACAAATAGAAATCTCTGAGGAATATAGGTCAACAAAATCGAAGACAAATTATCAAAAATGAAAAAGAAAGAAAATTGATTATGTTTGGGGTGCATTTTGGGCATACAATGTATTATATACATGTAAACAATTTCATTACCGAACTAATCACTTATTCTCCAAATATGAAACCCAAAATTATCCTTTATGTATAATGCATAGGACAAGAAAATTAAAAAAAAAAACCATTACAAGCTTTAGCTCAAATATATACAGCTGACTGTATCAACTTGTATGAAAAGGAGACTAAACATTTGGTTAGAACTTAAAACTGGTAATAAGAAAACACAATAACAATTCACAAACCACATTATACCGAGTTCTATCCAGTGGCTGAAATCGGAGGTTTTCCAGAAATTCTTGACTTAAAACTGAAAACGAGGGCGGGATAGACCATAATTGAAATTCTACTATAACAAAAAAGTTCCCGCGAATTTCTTATATATATGATTATTAAAACGTCTTTAAATTAAATTAATAGTTAGACAAGAAAAAGTACAATTATCCGTACATTTATTGCATCATAATAAAGCTATGGAGCATCAAATAAATCCTCAACTAGAATGTAAAGCCTGAGGGTCTGCGAGGACATATCTTAACAATGGTCCGACAAAGACAAATGCTGACAAATGATTGACAGTAACGTTATTGTACGTGTGAATTTATCGAAACGTCATGGTTCGTGATTTTAATGCCTTTTATGGTCTTCATACAGACCTATAAGAATCGCCATTAATAAATATATTTCACATTATGCCATGAGAAAATATTTTATATCTATCAAAGTTTTTCTTTTTTTTACATTCAACTTGTCTTCGTTGTAACATTGTGACAGGGTGATGGATGAGAACGGAAGATCTATTCAATTAATCTCTGTTGATAATAGATATCTGTTCTTCTTACTTTTGACCACAAACAAAATTTCACAGAAAATATATTTCTTTAACCTCTTTCCCTTAAAAGGACTTGTTTTTAAGTAACTTACAATCTAGGTAGCGCCTTAAGTACAGTACTGTATATATAACTAAAGGTCAATTTCTCTCTATATTTCAATTTATTTGCGCATTGTACCCTAGTTTTTTTTTTTATATTTGAGCTCCCCATAGTATAATACACCCCCCCCCCTAAAAAAAAAAATAAGAAAAAATTAAACCAACCAAATTTACTCCATTATTATCTTGCGTTTTAACTGATAATTCTCTTTTTAATAGATAATTAAACTTAGAAAATAGTAATTCATAAAATGTAAACTGTTTCGTATCTTTGAAGGTGTGATCGATAACGTGGCTATATCCAATCTTTTGGTAAATTGTATTTAAAAAAAAAAAAAAAAAAAAAAACATGCAACAGATAGATGGACAGACAGACAGACAGCTATTGAATACTTACATCTGTGACTCGAAACTGAAAGAAGAAAGTCAGGAAAAAAGATAACTCATGCTTTAGAAGAAATGAGCATTTTAAGATTGAAGATGAAGATTAAAGTATGAAGTTTAAGATTAAAGTATGAAGTTTAAGATTAAACCAAATCTTTACTCACTCTTATAGGCAGATGCTGAAATGTAACAATAATTTTAATAACATTGTACTCACAGAATGTACATGTATAAATATATTTTCAATTCAATTATTTTAGTTATAAAAGCAAAATAATTGTAAAACCTAGATGGTGGAATTATCGAAGGTTTGGGACACTGCGCAGGCAGGCAGGGCTGCAGCTAATGTCACTCTGTCGTGAATTTAATTAGCAAAATTTCTGTGCTGACAATATTGTTGGGCTTCATTAAGCTTCGTATAATAAATAATTTAATTGAGAAACAATATAACGAGATAAAAAAATACTACGCACGATCCTTTAGTTACAAAATATGAAACGTATGGTAAATTAACGTTTTTAAGCTTTTCTAATCTCCTTGCTACCCATTATATTTTACAAAAATTATAAAAACAACACCACTTAAATTCCGTCCTAAATGAACCTTTCATGAACTTGTACAAAAAAATCGTTTCACGGAATAAAACTTTACTTTAAAAATAACGCAAATTATGTAAACGTTCCATACTGATGATGGAAGTATGAAACGACCTTGACTGGCTAAACAGCCTTCGCACGTTCCATGCGGTAAAATTTGCCTCTTTAAATTATCGAAAAACTTAATCTTATAAAGCCAACTTTAACCAATGTATAAACGGTCCGTACTAGCATTTTTTCAATTCAAGTTTTCATTAAAGATCAGAGGATTTATTTCAGTGTTCCAAAAATAGTACCTCTATCAGTTAATAATGTCTGATGCTAAGTTATAATAGCAACAAATGACGTTCTTTGATAGTTTGTGTATAACACATTTAAGATGGTGGTAGACCATTTTGGCTTTAAGTTTTGTTTTTGAAGTACATGCAGTTAAAAATTTGAATTTTTAGCGGGAAAAGATTATCAACGAAATCCAAATTCAAATATCCATATTTAGGAAATCTGCACGTATAGGGTTTATTTTTAATAAACAATAAAACTGTTACACAAAATATATATATAAAAAAAAATTAGTAAATGAGTAAATGCTAAATCCATATTAATATAGAATGCATATGAAACAGAAAATCTCAATATTTAGGAAATCTGCACGGAGGCAAAGTTTATTTTTAATAAACAGTAAACTAGTTTAAAAAATGAGAAAATTGAGTAGACTAGAAAATGCTAAATCCATATTCATATAGAATGCATATAACAAATTAAATGAATAAACAGAAAAATAGTAAAAAAAAAAAAACATTTTGAAAATTAAAAAAAAATTAGTAAACTATAGAATGCACATGAAAATTTCAATCTTACCACATTCCAATGCTACGACAACAAGCGCTAACAAGATAAGTTTGTTCATTTTGGCAAGTCGACTGAATCACTGGTGGATCTTTCCTGGTAATGAGCGAATCTACATAAGCTGAAAACATATATTTATACATATTTACTATAAAATAATGATTTATTACTATCTACTGTCAACTCTAAAGATCAGAGGCCATCTTAGGGGACACCTTGGACAATAAACATCAATTTATATTATTAAACAAATGTTTCTTTTTCTCAAAATTTGTAATAATTTACGATTATGGAAATTTATTCAATTAAAATAAATTTTTTTGACTTTTTATTGGTTTTCATAACTCTGTTGCACACTTTCCCCTTTATTTATCCGAGGCCCCTATTCGGGATGGGTACTGTGCATGGTCATTTTCTCAATTTATCACCATAAAGCATGTAAATGAACAGTTGCATGCATGTACAACATGTAAATCAGCTGTCACAAGTCTGTGTGTATATAATTATGTATTGTTTAAATTTGAAATGTTTACATAATGTGCAGACAAACGTAGTCTGGTACAATTGTTATTATACCCCTTCAGACAAATAGGTTTCAAACAAGTTAACATTAATTTAAAACAAAGACTACTATATCCCGCTGCAATTGTTTGCACCTGTCCTAAGTCTGGAATCTGATGTTTAGTAGTTGTTGTTTGTAAATGTGGTTCATTAGTGCTTCTCGTTTTTCGTTTTTTATATAGATTAGACCGTTGGTTTCCCATTTTCAATGGTTTTACACAAGGAGGTTATATTAGATCTATTATAACCTCCTTGGTTTTACACTAGCTTTTTTGGGGGGACCTTTATAGCTTGTTATTCGGTGTGAGCCAAGTCTCCGTGTTGAAGACCGTACTTTGATCTATAACGGTTTACTTTTATAAATTATGACTTGGATGGAGAGTTGTCTCATTGTGACTTATATCTCATCTTCTTATATCTAGCTTCTATAGTTTCACAAAAAACCTCATAGTTGCTATATTGTATTGCGAAATAAATCAAACTTAATTTAATATTCTATAAATAAGTAGATCTTGCAGAATGAAATACAATAAAAATAAAAATGGAAATGAAATTAATACACAATGAAACTTTATTATATGAACTAAAACTTTTGTTTCAAAATACAGCGCAGGTGCAGTAACTGTGCAGCATATATGAAATAAAATGCATCGAAGTTTATGAATAGCAAACGAATCGAGTAGAACATTATAAACATATAAATATAAAACACTTGCAACTGTCTCTGAAATCTTTTCGATGAAGTGATGGATTCAAATACCCAATAAAAAAAGTCACGAGAACAATTCTGTGATTTATGAAAGCTAGGTTCCTTTAACTTTAAAGCTAACAATTTACAGTGTTGTTAACCAGTTAGACTATCTGATATTATAAAATTTGTTAACCAGTTAGACTATTTGATATTATAAAATTTGTTAACCAGTTAGACTATTTGATATTATAAAATTTGTTAACCAGTTAGACTATTTGATATTATAAAATTTGTTAACCAGTTAGACTATTTGATATTATAAAATTTGTTAACCAGTTAGACTATTTGATATTATAAAACTTGTTGACCAGTTAGATTATTTGATATTATAAAACTTGTTAACCAGTTAGACTATTTGATATTATAAAACCTGTTGACCAGTTAGACTATTTGATATTATAAAATTTGTTAACCAGTTAGACTATTTGGTATTATAAAACTTGTTGACCAGTTAGACTATTTGATATTATAAAACTTGTTGACCAGTTAGACTATTTGATATTATAAAACTTGTTGACCAGTTAGACTATTTGATATTATAAAACTGACCGAAAAAAAAATCATACAGAAAAGGGAATTAAAAAAGATCTGAAATCATCAACCTATAATATTTTTCAACGTGTGTCCATACAATAGAAATGTTGTTCAGCTGTCGAAGGCATTTGGAAGTAAAACGGCAAATTCTATATGTTTTGTAAAATTTTGCATGGAAGGACATCAACACCAAAAATGAAAAAAAAAAAAACCAAACTTGAATTTGACAAACAAGAAATAAAAAATACTTCCAACTGAATACTGTTAAGCTATACCTAGACTTGCTTAAAGTTCAGAGGCCTCCGTGTATTCATTTCTTTGATAAATACTCAACATTTTGCAAAACGAATGTGTCCTTTGGTCTCTTGTAAGGTGTTGTCTCATTGGTAATTATACCACATCTTCTTTTTTATATATTCATTGTACAACATGTGACTAACTTCGTAAGTTATTTGTGGTTTTTTTTACTCGTTTGATTCCAGCGTCTATGGTGAATCTTTTGTAGACAAAACTCATGTCTGGCGTATAAATTTTAATCCTGGAATCTATGATGAGTTTATTTTTGATCGTCATAATTTGGTCATATGTTTGATAATAAGTCATCATCTTACAATGAGTCTACAATGTAATACTAAAACCTTAACGAATACGCATCAAGCTTGGTGAATTTTTATATATAAAAAAGATAAAAGTCCTTTTGAAAATGGCTCTCGAGTAAATAAATTTAAGGGATATTTTACCACTTCATGTATTAAACTACTTTTTTGTTTTAAAACTAACCATAAACTAAGAAGTAACTAAAAATATACCTAAGGAAAGCCTTAAAAACGTCCATTTATTATAGGCAAGAACTAGATGCATGTTGTTAAACTGAATCGCAGAAATATCGTACAAAATATCAAAAAAAGACGACTTTTGGCATTCAACAATGAGCAAAGCACGTACCACAGTCATATATAAAAGGTCCCGAAATCACAAATGTAAAACAATTCCAATGAGTTTAACGGCCAAATCAATGAACAAACATATGAACGAAAAACAAAAACACAGCATCAAACGGCAACCACTGAATTACAGGCTCCCGATTTGGGACAGGCACAAATATACAGAATATAAAGGGGTTAATCATTTTAGTGGGACTACAACCCTTCCCTAACTTGGGACAGTGATGTAACAGTGCAACATAAGAAAGAACAATACAAATCAGATGAAAAGTGCTGAACGCACCCGATGAATACAAATAGAAATGCATAGTGAACGTGGCCGGGTACATCCCAACAATAAAAGACAGCATGAAGTTCAGATCGGAGTGTACTCGCAGCTACTGACAGGTAGTCCATAACTTTAAAAATGAACTACGTTGCCAAGATTAGGCCGAATTGGACCAGTCCTTTCGAAGAATATAGATTAGCGCTAAACACCATTTTAAGCACTTTTGTGATATTTTGTGGCGGTCAGTTTTTATATGTGGTGGAAGTCGGAGTTCCCGAAGAGAACCACTGACCTTCGGTAGGAAAAATGGCAATAAAGTTCAATAAAGATTCGGGTCGATCGTGTGCTGCCACATACGGGATTAGAACTCGATACCTCAGTGTTGACTGGCTAGTGATACATCTGTTCGACTACTTAGACCATTCGGCCATCGAAACATATTCACTGTTTTAAAAAGACAAAATTGTTAGTTTATGTATACACATAACGTTATTCCAGTACACTGGACCATACAATGACTGACAGTTGATTTTGATGGAGGAACACAGAATATCCGCAGTCGAATGATGATTGCCACGAGCGAGGTTATGAGTTAACAGACGAAAGACAAAGGCTATAGGAAAAAATCATGAACAGGAAAATAAAAATCTATAAGTTTGTACCCTTGCAGTCTGGTGCCCCGAGATAATTATGATTCATTATCAGTCGCATTTAGGTTGAAATTAGACAATAAGTATAAACGTATAGGTCGCCTATACTGCATGTAGCTTACATCTACTTCATTTGAACTATGGTGAATAGCTGTCTCATTGGTAATCATACCACATCTCTTTATTTATCTTTATTTATGAGTTCAGCTGACTTCAGTAATATATATATGCAAAACGTCCAGTGGCAATTGTTTCATTTATATTAGGGACGTTAAAATACTCATTTATTGATACAAAAGGTAGGTAGTGCAAGATGGCCGACCAGGATGAAAAGCGGACACAATTAATTACATCTGGAAATATGTTGGAAATGTGCGGACATTTAGTCTTACAGCATGTCATCTACAAGCCTCTTTCAGGGATGTTGCAATGGTTTTTAAACGTGTAGAAAGTTTGTCTTTTTCCCTGCAAGAGACACCGGATTGCACTTTCTATTCCTACCGGACGTGGCTGCGTATTTATACATCCGGGACAGCCACATGGAAACCACTCTTTGACAGGGTTTAACTACTGGATCTTACGAAGTCCAGGGTTGACCATACACCTTTATGTTCTCATGTATATATTTAGGACTATCTCATAATGCACAATTTAAACACATTATATGCAAATATTATGGTTTTTTCATGATATTCGCATATTGAATATATTACCATATATAATAGTAATATATGTACGAATCTGCTTTGTCAAGGTCTAACATTACAAGAGTGTATTAGCGCAGTAGGTCAAACGAATAAGTCAATGATTAATTTGGGAGAAAAGACAAAGCTATTCTTATGATGATTTTATTCATATTTCAAGCCTTTTTTTTTCTTTTATGTTTCATTCTTTGTATAAATTTGAAGAAAAAAAATCATATTTCGATGAAAATAAATTAGAAAATACAAGGAACTATTATATCTTTCCTTCGAGTTCTGCCTTCATTTTGTTACAACTTATTTTACAAAGCCATTTGTTGCATGACGTTGGTGAAATTAACACTAATGATTTTGTATTCAATGAAATAAGACTTTTTTTATTTGATCTTGAAATCATCTTGAAATTCCGATATTTAACTGCAATTGAAGAAATTTATTCATAAAAAAATGTAGGGGGACCGGATAGCAGAAAACAAACTGCCCCTGCCCTGATAAATCTAGAATTGTGTCCCTGTTGCGCAAATGTCCAATATACATGATCTAATTACAGTGAAACCTGGCTAAACCGAATCCTGCATAAACCGTAATCCTGTATAAACCAAATATGTTCTTAAGCACCGTCATATCAAATTGTATGCGTTGTGAACCTGATAAAACCGAACAAAATCTTAAGTCCCGAAGAGGTTCGGTTTAAACAGGTTTCACTGTAACTTGTAGTTTAACAGATATATAATATGTTATTCGACTGTTGACGTAAAGAACAAATACATAAACAAAAGCAATATTTAATGCTCGTGGCAGTTTGTGTATGTCATGTAAGGTTAACATCGGGTCATTAACTTGCATCAATGTTCATATCGAGCTTCACAAAAAGTAATATCATACCTTGATACATGTAAATAATCCTTTAGACGAGGACGGAAAGTGTTTCATATCGAACTTCACAAAAGTAATATCATACCTTGATACATGTAAATAATCATTTAGACGAGGACGGAAAGTGTTTTTTTTTGGGGGGGAGGGGGGGGGGGTAACGACTTTGCCTACCAACGAGGGTGATAATTGAGATACACATCTGAAATGAATTTTCTGTATTTGGTATTGTGTAGAAATAAGGAGATATAGTATGGTTGCCAATGAGACAACTATCCACTAAAGTTCCAATGAGAAGATGTAAGCAATTATTATACTAGCTTCGTACACATACAGCTGACAATTAAAGGCACGAAACAGTTATTGTCTATATATGTATGCCTACAAAAAATGTATCTATCCTATACCAGAATAGCAAGTTAACGTAGGACAATACTTTTAGAATGATTAATTCGAACAAATTCTTGAAGTTTTGACATTTAACATACAGAACAAAAATACTGCCGTTGTTTATCATCTTAATACAGTTTAAAGAATTCTTTTATTCTTTAATTTGTCTTTCATTTTTAATTATCACTTCACTGTGGTAATATATCCAATGACATCTGACGTGGCTTGGTACTTATAGACGTTGCGCTCGGTAGTGCGTTCGGTATAAAATTTCGTTACAATATGATTTTAGAACAGCAACCATTCGGCTATAAAAAATAAATCCATCCACATCCACATATCTACAAAAAGGCATTAATATGTTTTTCTTATTTTAACTTAATTCTGTAAACTTTTATAGCTTACATTTATTTTATTGATCACAAAAAGTGCAATTTTGTCCGGCGTAACATTTTCCGATTGAATAAAATTAATTTTCCTATGTTTTGTTGTAATTTTCCACATAAAATCTACGAAATTTGGTATTTTAACTTCCTACTAGATTTGTTTTCTGACATCGGCTTTTTTGGCGTTGGGTGAAATTTAAAGCAAGTCCTCAACGAAATATTCAGCAGAGGAACCCGTCTTTACGTGTCATGAGGAAAGTTATTCAAAATTTCAGATTCCATTTTTATCATTATTATATAATTGAATCATATTAAAACTAATAAAAGTATACTCAATAGAAAGTTCTGAAAAAACGTAAGCATTTTCAAAGTTTCAAATGTAAAACGAACTTTTTTATGGAGCAGAATTTTAATAAATCGCATGTCTAGCCACTATGTCCAAACGTTATTTTTTTTTCCATTCCTTAGTTTAAATATGTGATATAGATAGAAAATGTGCATTTATAATACTAAATTAACATATCTAAAAGATACAAACTATAAGTTCACACCCCTGGCTATATGAGTCGGGTGTTTTCACTAGCATCATGACCTTATAATTTTGTTTAAGAAAGCATTCCCTATGTCTAGCCATTATGTTCAAGGGCGTTATTTAGACGTTTCTTCACAGTAGCGTCTTTTATATGAATACACACTAAAATTGAGAATGGAAATGGGGAATGTGTCAAAGAGACAACAACCCGACCATAGAAAAAACAACAGCAGAAGGTCACTAACAGGTCTTCAATGTAGCGAGACATTCACGCACCCGGAGGTGTCCTTCAGCTGGCCCCTAAACAAATATATACTAGTTTAGTGATAATGAACGCCATACTAATTTCCGAATTGTACACAAGAAACTTAAATAAAAAATATACAAGACTAACAAAAGCCAGAGGCTCCTGACTTGGGACAGGCGCAAAAATACGGCGGGGTTAAACATGTTTATGAGATTAGTCTGTCTTGGCAGTTAAAATTTTGCCGGAAAATGTTCATTCCAAAAAAGTCTGCTGAATCCATTAACACTGATTTGAAATTTAAAAAAAAACCACACACATCAGGATTATACCCTTTATAGACACAGTGAGAAAAGGGTGAGGAACTAGGGATCATTTCTTATGTACAAAAGTTTTCACACAAATCTAAAACCACCTTTACAGATTAGAATCCGAGGTACAACGGTCTTATAAACTTTAAACGATTATATAAATACTGTAATTGTGAATTGTAAATAAAACCATAAGTGCTTAAAAAAAACAGAGAAAGAGCCTTGCATATATAGTCTGTAAACTCGCACATTCAGATATTGGACAAAAGTGATTTCATCCTAAAAAAATCATTTCAATTAAAAACGATATAAAATTATATTTTTCTAAATTATTTAATAAAATAAATGCTTTAAGATGTAGAAATTATTAGAGTGTTTATTTTCTTATGTGTCCCTCCCGCTTTAAGAATTAACACAAAGATTATTTTTAACAGTTTGCTATGCATTCTAACCAAAATAACATGGGAAAAAATGCATTTGTTTTCACCTCATACAAAAAGAACGATTCTTCGAAATTCATGGCCTTGGAACCAATAAAACTTGAATTATTCCTTCATTTTATGGTATTTGATAAAAATCGGCCGAGAAGGTACATGTACTCTGCAATATTTTTGGGAAAAATAGCGCAAATTCGCTTTTGATAAGTAAACGTCAACGTGTATCGAGTCAAAATTATCAATTTTTCATGTTACATCTTGCGACGCAATACCGTGCGTAACGTCATACATCCCGTCGTTGTGCTATGCGTTGTGTTATTGTGCTATGGTAAATTTTCGTATTCTTGTCTTTCGTTTTGCTAATGTGCTTTGTCTAGATGCCTTTTTGTTTTTCTTTGTTGACATATTTGTTTGTTTTTATAGTTAATAAAAAAAGATCATAACACTTTGTTGCCTGCTGTACCCCAATTTTTGATATTTTTACTCAACCATCGTTGTCAATATAATGGAATTTATGCGACTGTCATAAACGTTAGAGGTTTAGCTGGTTGAAAAAATAAATCAGGTTAATTAATAAACCATTTTCTAAAATGCCTGTACACAAATGTACCAAGTCGGGAATATGACAGTTGTTATCCATTCGTTCGATGCGTTTAAACTTTTGATTTTGCCATTTTCTTAGAGAAATTCCGTGTAGAATTTACCTCGGAGTTCGGTAATTTTGTTATAATACTTTACACCACTGTCCCAGGTTATGGGTCGGGTTGAGCGCTCAACATATCACGGTTTGATTCGGAAACATTTTAAGGTATTTGTCCCTTATCAGGAACCCGTGTTACAGTGGTTGCCGTTGTTTCATGATTGCCAGTCATATTTTGTTTCCGTTAATTGTTTTGTTATAAACTAGTCCGTTGTTTTTAATTTGTGTCACATTTTTCTTGTCGAGCTATTTTATAGCCGACTATACGGTGTTAGGTTTTTGTCATTGTTGAAGTTCTAACAGCTGCCTTTTATTTTTTTTATCCTCTTTGTTGTAATTCTAGATTATGTTGTAATTCTAGATTAAAATGTTGTCTCATTGGCAATCGAACCATGAAAGTAAGATTTAAAGTTGTCTATCACAGTGACTGTTAAAGTCTACGCAGCTTATTTTTGAAATTTCAGTTTTTATGTTTTATTCGTGGACAATGCTTTTCATCAGATCGATCGTTGTAAAGGCAATCTGGTACCCCATTGCACATCCACGATTTTGGTATACATCGATGGGTAATCGTGCACCGGAAGTAGAACCATGGATACTGATCACACTTATCGTCTGCAAAAATATACAATACATGTGATTAAAATCTACACAAAAAAACAAGCTCAGAGTAGATAATTCTTGAGTACAGCGTCGATAAAAATGCCAAACAACCGATTTATTATTCACGGTCTTTTCAGTACGACACATATACAGTAAAATTAGCATACGGCCGTATGGTGACCTATATACATGTATATTTAGTTATGCTTGTATGTCAATTGGTCTCTAGTGGATAGTTTATTAATACCATATAATGTCAAAGCATTCAATTAAATTAAAAGTGTTAATATCCATAAAGTTTACAACAAAAACAGTTTACACAAATTAATAAGTTGAATCTTTTCTGTTTTTGAATTTGAATTAAAAAGTAATTGTCGATAATAGTAGCTGTTTTGTCAGTAGTAGATAGAATGCATTATAATTATACTTCAAGTGTAATGCCAGATTTTGATTGGTTAATATACTCGGGAGCTGTTTAACTCTATCTCATTTCTCAACAAAAGCTATGTTTTTAAACCCTCCTCTACTGCAAACCAAACAAACTTATAGGTACCAATTCACGACTTTTTAATATTCAAGAAAATCATGCAACAACCAGATTACATGTAAGCAAGTCCAGTACTAAAGTTACACAAACGTCAATTAAAGACACACGACGTTTTCATTTTGATAGCCAGTCTTTATGAGAATAAGACAATTTAGAAAAATCTCAACACAAGGCAGAAAAAACCCTTTATCCTAGTTTATAGTGACCATTAATTATCCTGAGCTGAAAAAGGTTTTTTTTTCTCTCTACGTTTCTGGTAATTTGAGAAATCTAAAAATCTAAAGAATGATAGCAAATTATTGAGTTACCTCCCTTGTAATGTTAATTGCAAGTGATTTCAACCAAATTATAACTTTAGAACAGAAATGATCGGGCCGCCGCGATTCGTGTACCATTATACATCTTAAACAAAAAGTAATGTAAACTTGGCAGGGTTTCGTTTGTTATGTTTTCACCATTTATCCTATTCCACAAATTAATATGCAATTAAATTAAAAGCTTTGAATTATAATAAAAATACATGTACAAATAAATAACCATATTTGTCTAGTGTCTAGTCTAAAGAAAAAAAACTTAAGAAAGGCGAAAGACACACAGGAGATATCCAAACTCATAAGTCATAAACAATCTGTCAATATCATGGCAAAAACAAAAAGAGTCAAAGACTGAGAAACACGAACCCCATTGAAATCTAGGGGTGATCTCAAAGATTGAGAAACACGAACCCCACCGAAATCTAGGGGTGATCTCAAAGATTAAGAAACACGAACCCCACCGAAATCTAGGGGTGATCTCAAAGACTGAGAAACACGAACCCCACCGAAATCTAGGGGTGATCTAAAAAAAAAAAGGTAAGCAAAT
The DNA here is from genome assembly GCF_963676685.1 of Mytilus edulis. NCBI lineage: Eukaryota > Metazoa > Mollusca > Bivalvia > Mytilida > Mytilidae > Mytilus > Mytilus edulis. The sequence continues at coordinate 64,277,257 of NC_092354.1, read as the reverse complement.
CCTGCTCCGCGTGAGGACCTGTCGTGTTATACATTTAAGATGGTAGTCTCGTGGATACTGTAAGTCCTGAAGGTAGCCATTGTTAATGGTGAGTACTCTATCAAATAACTTAGTTCATCCCCTTGATTTATATCTTCTCAATAAATTTAAGCCTAACATCCTGACCAAACCTCTTCTTTAAGTCAGTACGTCGACCAGTGATCTAGGATACCAGGCTAAATTAATTAGCATATTCGAGAGTTGAACATCAGAAAGCTGTGTTTGTCTCTTATTTAGGCCAATTAAAATTAAATGGTAGATTTTCATCCCCGCCCGCCCCTCTGAAATCTTCCCGCCCCGATTTTTTTTATTTTTGAAAAAAATACGAATTCCGGATTTTGTTCATTTCCGTTACCAGTAACCGTCGATAATTTCGTTTCATCTAAAACTTCCTGTTTCAGATTTCGGTTTTCGTATTTCATAGCGTATTCTTACTGAATGATTTAGTCGATATATTCTGCTGATCTTTGATGACAACATCATTTACCAAAATAGAGATTGGTTACGAGAAGGGCGTGACATATTCAGGTTACGAGTAATAGGCTGTGCCCAAGAACGCAAATCGCCGTATGTCACAAATGACACAAATGTTTGTGAGTAAAACAACTTGGATTTATTTTATTTATCCAATGACTTTGTGTCAAGAAGTTTGGACTGTGAATGAAACACAAAAGCGTTAGAATCGTGGAACACATTTGACTGGAATAAAGAAATTAGCACAAACATGAACTTTTTAGATTGGTGACCGTATATTGAGTTAAACAAATCGACAAACATAGGCATTTTTAATTTATTAATTGATAGCAAGCTCTTAGATTTAGCCTTAGTTTCGTTTTTTGCAGAAATAGAGAAAACATCCTCTGTCCCAATACCCACGATAGAGTCATAAACAACTTTATTTTCTGCACTGTAATTATATTTGCATCTTGCATATTAAGGACCAATCCTATTATTTAAACACTGTTTGAGTTTTCATTTTATTCTGTACTTATCGTACTTGTGTTGCATACCAATGCATTTGCTTCATTTTATTAGGACAACAAAACATTGCTAAGAAAGCAAAATACATTTGATGTAGGTAGTCCAACTGAAGAGAACATTTCTCCACACTTCTGCTGCTAACTATAAAATATGTTTCTAAAGCGGCAATTACATGTAGAACAGATCAGAGATATATATTTATGAATTTGAGAAAAGCGGCACCAGCATATGGAGTATATGTGTCTCAATTGATATGTTACTCTAGAGCTATAGCTCAAAGTACGTTGATTTTATTGAACGAGGAATACTGCTTTCTCAAAAGTTGCTAAGACAGGGCTATGAATCAATCAAATTAAGGTCATCACTCAAGCAATTTTATGGTCGCCATCATGAGCTAATTGGCCATTATGACAAAAGTGTGTCAGAAATCATATCTCAGTGATATTCTTCCTCAGCCATAACAACCTTTCATCATTAACGAACTGAACAAAGAAATAACATGACGGGTGCCGTATACGGTGCAGGGAATGCTTACCCTTCCGAAGCACCTGATTTCACTCCTGGTTTTTTAATAGTGGAGTTAGTGTTGTTTCCTGCTTATTATTTGTAACTGTTGATGTAAATGTCTTTTGGTTTTTTATGAGTCTTTGGTTACTCCTTGGTTTTGATTGTTATTGTCTTATACACGATACCTTATGAATGTATTTACATGATATAAGCTTATTATTACACTTGCATATATGAATAACACATGACAAGAAGGTTTCATATGAAATAAAATTTAAAAAATAAAATCCTCCTACCCGCCCTATTTTTTTCAAAAATTTGGATGAAAATCTACTAATTAATTTTAGTTGGCCTTATAGTATGCATTTAAACGAGATATTAGTTTATGTGTACATACTTACTAGTATATATTAAAAATCCGCTAGGATTCATTCATTGTCAGATTTTGGCTCTGCGAATAAAGCTAGATCCAGTGAAATAGGAAATACTATTTTTTAATAATATGAATGTATGTCATGATATACCTCGTTTACAATTCTTTTCGTCAGATTCGTCGTTCCCGCCACAATCTACCATACCATCACACTTCCAGTCACTTGCTATACATTTACCATTCTTACAACGGAATTCGTCAGATCCACACGAAACGCCTTGACAGAAAAACAGACAAGAATGAAATTAATAGTTTACCGTTATAAAATTTATGTATTTTATCGAAATTAGCATCATCTAAAGAAATAAGGAGATGTGTACTGATTGCCAAATGACACAACTATGAACGAGAGTTCAAATTGGGAAAATATAAGCATGCAAGCGATAAGAATGAGAAAACCCAATACCGTATACTACTAGTCAGTCAGCTATAAAAAGTCCCGACTCAAAAAATGTGAAACTATTCATCCGAAAAAACGTATTAAAAGAACTAATGTAACCAATATAATTTACGAACAAAAATTGACGGACATGAACTTCACATCTTGACTTACAGGCGCAGATGTTGCGGGGTTGGACTTAATTTTGTTTTGGTTTGATTTAGAAGCTGCTTGTGTATAATCATTTAAAAAAAGTCTATTTGAATAAATCTAAAAACAAATATTAAACTTTTCATGATATATATACAAACTATTGATTTCTGTCTTATAACTTTTTATGACGCCGCAAATAATAAGTACAGCAGGCTATGATAAAACCATCGAAAACGAGGTAGCAATCGGCTCAAAGCAAAAAAAAAAAAAATCCTGCAATTAGCCATCTATTGTACAAATAACAGGTATACAAATGTTTTTTTGCTTTATTGGTACTTGTTCAAATAAAGTCTCCTGCTACGCCACGTCCATGTTGAGCAAGCTGTAATACGAATATTTCTGTTTCCTAACCAGCTCATTTTGGGGTCCTCTTCGCAGTCCGCGTTTCAACTAAGTCGATTTCTTTGAGACATTTAGAGACAATGATTTAGATTTTGATAACTTAATTTTCAAGTGTTGGGAGTAATTTCAGGATAAACACAATAATGTATATTGTCGGAAAATATAAAATTTATTTGTACTCGCTACTAAACAGGAGAAAAGCTCGGCAGAGCCTCGCTTTTCGTACTGATTCTAAAGCCCATACAAATACATTTGATATTTTCCGACAACATAAATATATTGTACATGTATATGTATAACAGTTTTTTTTTGCGCCATGACCATGCATATATACGTTTGGTATGGTAATGAATTTCATCAGCAGATCATTTAATCTTAGACTAATGGTTTACGAATTTTTAGCGAGAACATTTTCCCGCGATTCAACGAATAGCGGGAAACATTAATTTTGTATTAACGATGCGTATGAATTTTCTAACTTAGTCACGTGAAAATATTTTGAAAGCCTTCACTTTCTACCCAACAGTCGTAGTGTCAAGTTTATTTTTACATATTTCAGATATGTAACATTTTTGGTTAGTTTTAATTCATGTTTCTGCTCATGATTAGTTGTGTTTTGTTTCGAATAATTATCTATATTTCATTTTTTTTATACTGTCCAAGTGTACCTCTGGAGACGGTTCTCCGTGCATAGGGTTTGGACACAGGTTTCCAACTTTTTTTCCACTACATATTTAGTATTTATATGTAGTGTGACCAAGTTATCTCGTTTTAGTTGGTATTTTCTGGCCGGCGGGATCGTCGATGAAAGAGTATTTGTTTTATTTGGTATTTAACTTAAATATACAGCATATATCAGCATTCAGTAATCATCTATAATTGTATTGATTTATCTATTTTTGCTTATTAGAATTAAGTACATGTATTGAATTTTCAACTTAAAAAATACGGTGTCCCTCAAGCTGTCTGGGTTATCGGCACTATGAATCAATATATTGTTTTGTTTTATTATAGCCGATGTATTTAGGGGGAAAGGGTTAAGATAATACATATGATCGGTCGATCAGCAGTAAAAATTTATACGAGACATGCATAGATTTAATTTGTAACAGTGCAAATTCAGTCAGAGAAGTAAAATAACAAAAAAAAAAACAAAAACAAAAACAAAAACAAAAACAAAAGATGAATTTTCAATTTTCGTTAACATACAGGTATATTAATTTTCTTCTCACTTGATCATTTATCGATTTGTATGGATGATTGATATTTTTTCACGTGACTTCATAAATATAGATGTAGAACAACAATGTTCCTCTTTTGAAATATTTTTCAGTTCTTTCATATTACCGTTACTTATGTTATTATATTGTTTGTCTCTAGGTTGGATCAAGGAGGTTATATCTAATATAACCTCCTTGGTTGGATGAACAAATAAAGAAGACTACTAGATTATTGGTCAGCACAACACCAACTATCTGCACCGGACTACTCCGAAACAACTATCAGATTCTAACAATAGTCAAGAAAACTGCACAACCAGATAATAATTATATTCTTACATGTCCGGTCTATGTTTTTATTAGATTGTAGGACTCTAAAGTGCGATGGGGACGCTAAAGTACGATGGTTACGCTGAAGTGCGATGGTCTACGCTAAAGTTCGATGCCTACACACGCTAAAGTGCGATGGTCCGCGAAAGTATTATCTATGGATTATGACGTGAACAGTCTTTTATACAAAACAAAAAATGAACATGCCGAAAGATAAATGTAGAATATTTGATTAACAAGTTTAAACCAAATGTCCATGACTTACTCAATTTAAACATAACCGTGCTTTGTCGGCTGAGGCAAATGTGGTTTTTTTTTCGGGTGCCGGAAGAAGGACTTGTGTCCTGCAGTCGACCATCTTACTATACAGATACAAAAGTATACGCATAAGTATTCTTTATCCTGTTTCTATTAGAAGATAACGGATACATTGAAATGATTGTTTATGTTGCAGTTTACTTTCCGGTCCCCGTTAAAATATTGTCGATTTTATTGAAAATTAAAGTCGGTAAAAAATAAAGGTACAAAATGTACATGTTTTCATGCGTAAATCATAAATTGTCTGCTAAAAAATTAGTTTGTACATTGTAGGAAAATACAACCTCGCTGCGAAAAAAGAAGAAAGCTAGGAGAACATTGCATTTCTCTCTCATTTAAATTAAGAATGTTTTAAACAAATAAATGTTTCACAATAAAGGATTTGTATTTGTAGTTTACAGTGACGAGATAGACTGTGTGAACGGCAAGCTACATCAATTATTCAAATATTTGATACGCCCGAATTTTTTTATTTTTTTTATCATATACAGGATATATAGATTTTTGTCACACCTAAACTACGATTTTAGCAATTATTACGTGGTCGTTCTTCTTAATTTAGAAACAATCACTTAAGCCTACCGGTAATTGTAAAGCCTATCACATATGTTATAAAACCTTATCATACTAGCTTTTGCAAAAAGACTATTTATTACATCCATGTTCTTTAAAGTTTTTAGCCCTTCAACATTACCCTTTTGGTCCATCGTACTTTAGCGAACAAACAGCCGTCGCACTTTAGCGTGATACACCATCGTACTTTAGCGTAGACCATCGCACTTTAGCGTGACCATCTCACTTTAGAGTCCTACAGATGTATTTCTGCTTTCTATCGATTGTTTACCGTTCAACCTTTTGTACATAGATCAGACAGTTACTTTTCTCGTTTCAATTGTTTTACATTTGTCATTCTTTGCCCTTTAATAGTTCACTATGCGATATGTGTTTTGCTCATACTGTGACATATATGGTTGTTGATTTCTAATAATTCTATGTCATTGGGTCGTAGAGAGTTGTCTCATTGGCATACCAGATCTTCTTTATTTTTATATTTACAACCATAATTTTATATTCTATATTGAAAACATTTCTGTTTTGTGGTAAAAAATCAATGACTATGAGAGGCACTTATATATTCATATCTCTTTATTTTTACAATTACAAAATATTTCTTTATATTCTATAATGAAATCATTTCTATTTTGTTGTAATAAATCAAATAACTACACGAAAGTAAAAGGTTTTAAATAGTTACAATTAACTTTCTTACCATTAATTGATTTTCCAGTAACTAATCCACTTAATGTCAAAATAATGACTAAAAACAGACAAATTCCTACAACCACTCGCGTCATGACTGCCAACCTTGTTTATGTTTTCATTTAGCATTAAATATTTCACATCCTGTAAAGGTTCACCCCTGTAAAGGTTCACCCCTGTAAAATGAATCGGTGTTTGTAATTTTATATCTTTGACTTTTTCCTTTTAATACGAACTAAAAATGTCAGCATCATTTTGTATTAACACTTGTGTATATGATTAATGTACGAATTACTCAATTTGTCATCATATTAAATGTTAACTTATTGCGATTTGCATTGCAGATTCGTAAAACAAACAAACCATCAGAGGGAGGCAAAGGCAAATTAATGGACAATTCATTATTATTATTAAATCAATTCTAAAATGACTTATTATATGCTATTAAGTTCGCTAGCCGTGACTGATGTAGGAATTATAAAAAATAATGAAATATCATAATATAATAGTAATAAACGAGCCTTAGCAGTGGCGGATCCAGCCATTTTAAAAAGGGGGGGGGGGGGGGGGGTTCCCACTCCAGGGTAAAAAGGGGGGGGGGGTTCCAACTATATGCTCCCATTCAAATGCATTGATCGGCAAAAAAAAAGGGGGTTCCAACCCCCGGACCCCCCCCCTTCTGGATCCGCCACTGCAGTTAGTCATAAATTGAATCGCAAAATACGCGACTCATTAACAATATGCTAACTTTGAACGCCCACTTTTCTTTGAAATTTAATAAAATAATTCATATTATATTTGTACAAGAATGTTGATTTGAATATGTTCAAGCAATATTGCAATAGAAGAAAAAATAAACGCATATTCTTAATTTTTATTTGGTGTGCAAAAGTTAAAATTGACATACGGCAGATGGAACATTGCAGACGTTCTTATCTTTGAGAGTTGCTACTTTTAAAAAGACGAGTCTAGTATTACTATATTATTGAAACTAAATAACGAAAGTTGATATCTTATTCTTGTGTGTTGTTTTACCTATATTACTTCGTGTAAAATGTTGTTCTTGTGCAAGACATAACACATCTCCGTTGCCCACGGGAAACAATAGTTCGTTTGGAGCTTGGAAAATTGTCATAGCCCTCACGAATAGTCAACAGAAATGTCGTTAATTTCAAAATGCATTGCAAGATAATCCAACAAAAAAAGAAGCATGTTTTGTATTACTTGTCTCCGTTAAGAACGGTCTCCTTCAACATGTTCATTCGATGAATAGTTCAGTACAAATTATCAGACTGTTACCATATATATAAACTAAAGGCTCTAAAGAGTCAGTGTCGGTTACATTGGTCTATTTGCATATTAAACAAAGGACACAGATGGATTCATGACAAATTTTTGTTATGGTGATGGTGATGTGTTTGAAAATCTTTTTTTACTGACCATTCTTGAATTTGGCCCAGTAGTTTCAGAGGAGAAGATTTTTGTGAAAAGTAGCGACGATGACGGACGCTAAGTGATGAAAAAAGCTCACTTGACCCTACGAGTCAGGTGAGCTAAAAGGAAGATGTGGTATGATTGCCAATGATACAACTATCCACAGAAGACCAAAATAACACAGACATTAACAACTATAGGTCACCATACGGCCTTCAACAATGAGCAAAGCCCATACCGCATAGTCAGCTATAATAGGCCCGGATAAGACAATGTAAAACAATTCAAACGAGAAAACTAACGGCCTTATTTATGTAAAGAAATGAACGAAAAACAAATATGTAACACATAAACAAACGACAACCACTGAATTACAGGCTCCTGACTTGGGACAGGCACATACATAAATAATGTGGCGGGGTTAGACATGTTAGCGGGAGTATGTTTTGTATTACTTGTCTCCGTTAAGAACGGTTTCCTTCAACATGTTCATTCGATGAATAATTCAGTACAAATTATCAGACTGTTATCATATATATAAACTAAAGGCTCTAAAGAGTCAGTGTCGGTCACCTTGGTCTATTTGCATATTAAACAAAGGACACAGATGGATTCATGACAATTTTTTGTTATGGTGATGGTGATGTGTTTGTAGATCTTACTTTACTGACCATTCTTGAATTTGGCCCAGTAGTTTCAGCCCCTCGTATCATGTTTGTTACAAGTGCTGATTAAAATTACAATCTGTGGTTATTTATTGAACAAGATTTTTTTTAACTAAAAGAAGACCTTTTCTTTTTCATCAATATCAAATGTTTAACGCGACGTTTATAATTTGCCATTCTACGTACATCAAAATCGCTAAATAATAACTGAAAAATACTAAAGGGATCATTAGTGCATGTAACCGTCACTGCGGTCTCTTGTACCATCCTCAGGTGCGAATGTTATATTTCAAATAAGCGGCTGGCCTCAAAGACTTTAACATTGGTATGTGCTGGTCACATGCACTGCAGGCATCATTCAATAGTTAGATCAGATTTGATCGACCAGAGTCAATATATGATTTTATGTAAGGCAGTTTCATATGTGAGTCAGCATGTTAACATCCGACCTATCGAGTCGGTCTTGTACAAAACAAGATACTACATGTAATATATTGATATTATATTAACATATTATCGTCATAATTAAGCGTGTAATACTTGCCACTGAACCTAAAGCAGTCATGAATCAATCTTTATACGCCAGTACCCGGACAATTCAATGCATGTATCCTAATATTATTGACTCTTTTGCGAATTCAATATCGTAATGATATTGACCCTATAGAATTTTATGATATCATACGGTTTGAGCAATGAGGATAAATATTGCTTTTATTTTACAATGCATTATGCAGTGGAACAAATTAGGTCAATATTTGAACAAAATTATTGAGTTATCCTCCTTGATGTGAAAGGCTTTCCATTGAGACAACTATCTCAAGCAACTGTAAGCCATCGTATGACCTTTAACAACCGTTTAGTGGGAAACGTATACGACAAGGTCTCCTTCATAAAGCCACGGAAAAACAAACCTTTTATTTGGGAAATACGACGTGTTTTAAATTATGAATTGTGGTTTCGATTATCAGCATATTTCATCTTTTTTTAAAACAAAATTTATGAAATAATATCTTATTACTTAAACCTTTAATTCTTTGTACAATTTTCAGAACTGGACAAATAACATTAATTCGCAATGGAGTACGACCAAGCTCTACCATAACAGTCAAATTACATGATTCTATGTTTGAACTGGTACATACAGATCTTTGACCCATGATAGCAAATTACAGAGTACATACATCATACGAGTCAACAACACTGAAAGGTCTAATGATTAATGTGTTCCGAACATCTTGTCCAAACCATGCATTAAAATGAAGTGTGCCGTCTATCTAATCACGTTTTGATTTCTGCATGATCACATTTAACACATTCAATTGGTGGTAAAAGGGTCCAAAAACTAACGAATAGATATGAATAAAATCAAAGGAAAAGGAAAAGATCATTTGTATGGAACGTCATCTGTAGTTTCTATGTCGTCACTGCAGTGCTTGACGATCTGCGGCTTAATTCCCGTTCCTTGGTTTGAATGATTATGCACTATATTTTTCGTTACGATTTTAAAGCCTGCCTCATGTATTTTTCAGGATTAAGATTGTTTTGCAAGGCAAATCTCCATGCCATGAAAGCCCGTTTCACTTGTTGTTTCGAATGGTGTTTAGGCTTTTTGGAAACACATTGAAAACATTTAGTATAATGTTTGTTTGTCAATCTGTTTATTTCTGGTGTTGTTGATTTTGGTGAGATGGTATCAACTGCATTCTTCTTTATATGGAGGAAAAAGTGATATCTGAAAATACAAAACATAAAAAATCAGATGATGCGGTAAGATTATCAATAAGATAACTTCCCACAGGTGATCAAAGGAAACAGAACGTATAGGTTACTGTACCACCTTCAACAATGAGTTAAACCCATACATACATATATATAATCATGACAATGTGCTTATTGTTTAAAACAATCTAGTGCACATCATATTGAATAAGACTTAGTCATGTTTCTAAACAATGACATATGAATAAAGTTTGGTTTGTTTTATGTTTAAAGCTTGTGAAAATGACGTATACACTACACATGTACAATGTATGTTAGGTGTATATGTTCCGGACCATATGAGTATTTGGACCATACGCGTATGGTCATGACCATATGCGTATACTCATATGGTCCGACCATACGCGTATGGTCCGACCGTTTGCGTATGGTCGGACCAAATGAGTATAATACTCGTTTGGTTATTAACGGGCCAGACCATATGAGTATTTGGACCATATAGGAATATTTTTGGAGTTACATTATAAAAACTTCAATAATACAAAAACTTTATCTAAAAAAAACAATAATGATTACACGACAATGTATTATTTTATAATTCAAATACTACGTAAAAATTAAATATTGATGCCATAGTTAGTTTACATCGCTAATTACATTCTTGCATATAGGCTGAGGGTGACATTTACTTCCACACGGTATCATAGCTTTTTTGCATTTGCAAGTCTTGGTTGTGCATGATCCTTTTCATTTACACCTTTTGTTTGCGAGTGAAAGCTAGCCTTTTTACAGCTGTGAACAGTGATACCGATGTCTTGGGCCATTCCGATATGTCAACGGTGATTTTAAGAAGCTCTAGATCTCAAATATCGTATCATGACTGAAATACACCGTATTCACAAGACAACTTAAATAAACTATGTTACTTTTCAGTGACTTCTTGTGTAACACTTCATTAAGAAATTTTTGAAATTTATTTCTTAAGTCGACACATTGCCCTTCACCCGTAATAACAAATCGTTATATGTAATTAAATGGAACGCCATAGCCGTCTTATGTGGCATCCTCTTTTATATGCTGTGGATATTTCTGATTTTCATTATGTGAGGGTGATTTTTTTTTATAATAAAAAGAAGGTGCTTTTCATTATGTGATAGTGCGGTTGTATTATAAGAAAGTCACGTCTTTTTTTATCACAAGATGTTCCTTTTTTTTATTATGTGAAGGTGCGTTTCTTATTATAAGTAAGGGCTTGTTTGTAATGTGATGGTGCTTTTATATTAGAAGAAGGTAGTTTCTATTATGTGATGGTTTTTTGTTTTAGATAAGAAGGTGCGTGAAATATCCACAACATATAATAGGATATGCCACATAACTTAAGTCCAGTCCCACTAGACTGCGATCGCACCACGATCACCGCGATCTTAAATTAATTCAGATCGTTGTGAGGTCGCGGTACCCGTATATACGACATGATTTTTTTTTTCCGTTGTGTTCACAATGATACTATGTCCTCATTATACCACGTTCTAACCACGCTTTTTCTATGATTATCATGATCTTACTACATTCATCGTGTTCTCGTTACGACCATACCATGAGTTATCCGATTGCAACACGATCTTGCCGCGCTTCTACTGCGATTATAGCAAGTTCTTACCACGATTATACTACTTTCATACCGTGATCTTACTACGTTCTCAGCAATAACGTCAACATCCGTGTGCCATATCAATACTGGTATATTCTTTACATTTCTGATTAATACGTAGATTTTTCGGAAGCAGCCATGCCACCAAAATCTACCGTAACACGTGGGCTCGGGGGTAGGGGTACACTGTAGATGTAGGGGTAGATGTAGAGAGAAAGAAGGACCTCTGATAGTATAAACGATCGAGTCATAATCCAGCAAACTTAGAATAAAGATATTTTAGTGAACGATAGCAGGGATGACACAGATGTGTCAACCAAGGTTAAGTTGTTAGAGAAAAAGGACAAGAGGTCCAAATTACATATAGACAAACAAAACTACGAGGGCTTCTATATATTGTACTAGTATGTGAAAATGACAATGAGCAAGACTTAACAAGCCTTCAGAAAATTAATTTTCATAAGCATTTTGAAATTTTTCATAAATGTGACTTGATCCCCTCAGCCAAGCTTAGTGACCGATATTTATGAATATGAGTCTTCATGATTCAATATTTAAGATTATATTAACATACTTACCTATAGTTTATAAACCATTTATTTACTGTTTTGATTTTCAGTGTTTTTGTTAAAAGTTTTTTCTTGTCCTTCTCTTTTGGAAATATATTTGTCTGGAACATTAGTTTGCTATATTTCAAGGCATTCTGTATATCTAAAATAAGTTAAGGGTTAACATACTCAATTAAGATTGTAAACGATCGACATAACTTTTAGGTATTATATACTAATATAAATCATAGTTGACTTCTAGTTTGATTCTTTTGACGACAAAAAGTATTTTTTTTTATCTGGTACTAGAAGACGCTCACACAAACCGATTTCTAATTACTAGTTTATTCAATGCATATTGAAACTGTTTATGAAACTATGCAACTCGTTTAAAATTCTCCGCAATTGAAAACAAATCTTTCCTCATTCATATACATGTACCTTAAAGGGGCACTAGCTGTCAAATTCATGTTCACCGATTCTAATCAAATTCTCATATTTAATTTATAACAATGTAAAACATTTATCCAAACTATTAAAAGTTTAAATAAAACAATGAACAAGACACAGGCATGAACATACATTGTACGTAGCTTCGTTTCGTGTGTATTTGAGTCTAGACGCTAATTATCTATTGAGTTGACCTATGTAGTCATCCGATGACCATATAAGCGATGTAAACATAAATATAGATTTAAATAGATTAAGCAAACACGTGCTGTTGAATTATTCTAAGTCTATTTAATTTCATATTACAGATAAAAAATAAATGTTTATCATCGTTTTTACCAGTATTAGAATGGTTTTATTTGTGGATCGAATCAGTCAATCAAATGATTTACCTTTGACATTGACATTCTCTTCCTTTAAATAACTTTACACATACAATTCACGTGTTATCCATCTCAAGCTAAGGGGTTAAATTTAAGTTCACATGAATACGGATTCAATGAGGTCGAATTATTCACTTGCAAGTGAATAATTCATTATCAATGTTGTTTTGCTTATTTTGACAAAATTAGACCTTATTGGCTGTTGAAAAGAAATTATTATTTCACTATTTGTATTTCATTACTAATTGAGCCAAAAAAAACCAAACATTAGTTTTTTTCATATCTCGTACTAGCTAGTGCTCCTTTAACATGTTTAATGTAACAGTCACATACATTCATAGAAATTTATATAGCTAGTCTGGAAGATGTTTTTATTACACAATAGTGAATAATGACCCAATTCTACGATTTTTTTTATAAATAAACACAAAATAAAGAGTAGAGAAAAATGGGTGTAAAAGGGGGGGTGGGGTGGGGGGGGGGGGGGGGGGGGGTTAACATAAACAATACATATCTTAGAATACATACCATTCCTTAAATTTGTGTGACATTTGCAGGTACACGTTCTACACTGACAGCATCCTTGATCTAGATAAAAAAAAACTTAGATGTAAGCGATAAACAGATTATCGTTGGTCATCTCAACTCGATTATCTTTAAATATCTCTCGATATTTTTGTTATGTTCTGTATTGATATATTATAATAATTTAATTTTTGATGTTACGCGTCTTCTGATTGGCTGACGTTATTTTGTTATTAGCCCATAGACATAATTTAGTCATGTGACCGTGACGTCATCAACGTTTTTTTCAAGGTTTTCTACGGTTTAAAATGGAATTTAGAATTAAATTATAAGAAATGCCTGTAATATTTTTTCTGTCTATTCGAAATAACATAAAAATGTGGTGCACACTGTTAAAAATAACCCACTACGCGCGTTATTCAGTGTGCACCAAATTTTTATATTATTTCTTCATAGACAGAAAAAACATTACAGTGATTCCTTAAATAATTGATTGTAATGATTAATATCTGTTCTTTGTTTGTGTGTTGATGACAATCCAGATTTGGGATTTTATATCAATAAAATTTTTGACTTTGACTTTTTATCTGATTACGTAAGCCCCGACGATGTGACAAGATTTCATCTGATCTACATAGAATTAAAAAACTAAATATTAAGTCTTTTCTCGTGTTCTTTAAAGAGCGATCAGTTATGATAAAACCAGAAAAGTGTCATTACCTCTAACTGTTCAAATGCAGATATTAACACGTTAAGATGGTGTGAAGATTAGAATAAAATCTTAAAGTTTTTGTGCGGCAATATAAATCGCTGTACAATCTTGTCTATTTTAAAGTATTTAATTGTCAAAATTTGTACTTATTTCACCTGCACGTTTCTCCACTGATAAATGATTACACTTCAATGAAAGAAACTAGGTCGTAATTTAGTACGATAAATGTAATTTAATAATCATACTTTTTTTTACTGTTGAAAAAATTTACCGTACTAAACTGTAGTGGATCAACGTAAATATACTTAACAAAAGACATAATACAAGCTAAAGGCAATGTTTTCCCATATATAATGAAATTGGTTACACCTGAGGGTTACACTGTACCATGCTAAATAATTTCCCGATTATTCTAATGTTTACATAGTTATTTTTTTTTTTATCAAAACCATTGATTTAAAAAAAAAAAAAGCGAAACTTTTTATTGATATTTTTTTCTCTCAAAAATCTTTAGATTTTTTCCCAAAATTTCAAAAGTAGAAAGATATAAGAACGTAAGATTTAAAACCTCAACATCGTCTGCTTAAAATTTTTAATGCCTTTTCAGATATTTGGATACATAAAACAAGGGGTACAATCAAAATCACGTGATGGATATACACACACCGGAAGTTACAGTAGAACTCGCCGCTTGAAAGGTTAGTAGTTGCATTTTCTTGTTTATATCAATTAAATTTTGATTAATAAGTTGGCACACCGAATGTCGGATAGTATGTAGTTTTAAAATACACAATTGTTTTTGCTAGAAAGCGTGCAGTTATTGCAAACACTTCGACGGTGAAATTTTGGAACTGTGTCGAAGTGTTCGCATTAACTGCACGCTTTCCAGCAAGGATAATTGTGTATTTCAAAACTAGATAGTATCCTACATTCGGTGCACTACCTTATTTATTAAATTTTATTGATATAAACAAGTAAATACGACTACTTACCTTTCAAGCGGTCTGCTCGACTGTTACTTCCGGTGTGTGTATATCCATCACGTGATTTTGATTGTACCCCTTGTAAAAGAGGGACGAAAGATACCAAAGGGACAGTCAAACTCATAAATCTAAAACAAACTGACAACGCAATGGCTAAAAATGAAAAAGACAAACAGAAAAACAATAGTACACACGACACAACATAGAAAACTAAAGAATAAACAACACGAACCCCACCAAAAACTAGGGGTGATCTCAGGTGCTCCGGAAGGGTAAGCAGATCCTGCTCCACATGTGGCACCCGTCGTATTGCTTATGTGATTACAAATCCGGTAAATAGTCTAATTCGGTAGGTCTTATTCATGAAAGGGAAGGGGATTGTAGTTACGACGTAAGGAACATATCCGATATCATTTGTGAAACGGTTATTCCATAACGGTCAACCAACTCGTGATGGCGTCCGTAAAATTTACGAAGGGACGATTTCAACTTCACTATTTGGAACTCTTGGTTTAATAGCTTCCTTGTGAGCAGCAAACCTCTATCAAGAAAATCATGATAGGAAATGCAAGCACGGGAATATCGTATCAATTGGGAGATATATACCCCGTATGCAGGTGCTGCTGGAATGTTGCTACTTAGAAATGGAAAGTTCACAATTGGAAAGCTGAAATCATCTCTTTTGTCGTAAAGTTTTGTTTTCAACCGACCCTCATTGTCAATTTCTAGATGTAAGTCAAGATATGAAGCCGACTTAACTGTATCTGTAGTATCCTTTATCTCTAGTTCGATTGGATAGATGCGTTCCACATAGTCACCAAATTTTGAATTGTTTAGTGAAAGAACATCATCTATATAGCGGAAAGTAGAGTTAAAGGATATTGCTAACTTCTTATCTTTCTTCCTAAGAAGTTCCTGCATGAAGTCAGCCTCATAATAATAAAGAAACAAGTCGGCGAGTAGAGGGGCACAGTTTGTTCCCATTGGAATGCCGACAGTCTGTTGAAAAACACGTCCTCCGAACGTAACATATATGTTGTCAATCAAGAAATCAAGCATCTTGATAATATCAGTTTCAGAGAATTTTTTGTTTGAATCAGAGTGATTCTTTACAAAGTAGGATTTATCCCTCCCTAAGACAAGATACTTGTATCTACGTTGGCCATTCTTTTTTATGAAGCAAAGTAATACCAACTCTTTCAATTTGTCTTTTAGTTTGGAATGTGGAATACTTGTGTACAGAGTAGAAAAGTCAAATGTTTTAATACTGTTACAAGATGAAAGAGAGTTAGATTTTATGTACTCTAAAAGATCTTTTGAATTTTTAAGTATCCACATCTGATTCACGCCACCTCTAGAATAGGCAGTTTCACAATAACTTTGAAGCCCGTCTTTGATTGCTGATAAAATAGATGTTAATAATTTAGAAAGAGGTTTCGTGGAGCACTTGGAAGACCCAGCAATATACCGTTGTTTGTAAGGACACTTATGTAGTTTAGGTATCCAATACAGTGATGGAAGATCCAGTTCTTCATCTTTTGTTGAAATTCCAAAGGAACATAGAACAGACCTATGATTATCCAGGATTTCCTCTTTGGTAAGTGTCGTGAGGGTATATGTTGAGTTTCCAAGTGAATTGTCAATACCTAATTCGTTTATCAAGCAGTTGATGTAGTGACTTTTACACACAAAAACGATGTTATTTGGGTCTTTATCTGCGGGGACAACATATTTGTCATGGAGGTCGGATAGGTGTTTTGCAACATTTGGGTCTTTAAAGATTGACGTAGCATGGGCATTGATGGACCCATTCAGTTTCTTAATTCTGATTTTAATTCTCTTCTTCGAAATTTTCCTACTTAACTCTATTTTTCTTTTCATAATTTGATTACATGTAGGTGCCCATGTTAAGTTTATGAAAAGTCTAGAGAGAATTATTTCCCTTCAAATTTTAAATGGCTTATATCTCGAAAACAAGCAAACGGACCCTTCATTTTTCTGCTTTTTTAGTTTCTTTATTTATATACATTCAATTTATACCAATCTTATAAATAAGCTTGTTATGTTTTAAGAGAGTAGCGAACATCCTTAAACTGAGTTTTACTGTGCGTATTGCTATCATGTATATATCTGTTTTTCTACATTTGCTAGAGGTACATTGTAAATGGGAGGTTTGAGATCTTATAAAACATGTTAATCCCCGCTGCATTTTTGCGCCAGAGTGTTTCTTAGTTGTCTCTTTGACACATTCTCAATTTTGCAGACAATAAAAACTCATCAAATTTCACCATAATTTGAAGGGCATATATTTATAAAAATGTTTATTGAGTAACAAAACCGTACCATATATTATTGTTTTACAAATACTAAAAAAAAATGCGATGTTTAATTCATATGTTTTGATATTTTACCAAGTATATATTCAGTATTTCAACATTTGTTTCTACCTTCATTAATGCTTTCTGTCTGAGTACTTTTATGGATTGTCATTCCACCATCTAGTGCCTAAAAAATATATAACATTTTTTGGTTTACCAAATGACCCTTTACAATGTAGTAAACTCTTATATATTATGAAGGGCGAACATATTCAAGCTGCTATTGGTCCATTCTAAGGACATAGCTAAAGAATATCAACAACATCACATTCCTTTGGTTGCTGTTTATTAAGGTGCATTTTGGGAATGAATGCACCATATCTTATCAAGTGTGACATAATAATTGACGAACAAAAAGGGGCAAAACCCGATTAGTATTGATCAGATTGTGTTATTAAATTCAGGGAATATAACAGCATTCATACCCCAATTTAGATACAGAGACCAATATATTTACACTCATAGCCTTTGTATAAGTCCATGCGAGGATAATTTCAACCCGAAAGGAGTATATTGACTGCGAACAAAGTCCGAGGTCAATATGTTTGCAGTCAAATTCCGAGGTCAAAATGTTATCGTACATGTACACAAAAATGTATGTATCTCATAAAACGACTACAATGTACAATTGGTGTTAATATATCATTATTTGCAATAGTGTTACTCACAAAGAGGCGGTTGTTATTCTTATGTGTTCTAGGTGATTCCATCTTATTCTCGGGTTTTCTAAGTGAATACTTGCAATTCTCATGTGTTCTAGGCGATTTCTTCATAGTTTTTACCATAGTTTCTAATCTTCGTATAGTATCACTCTGCATAAGTAATTTGTATTTAACAGTCTCAGTGTATGCCATTTGATCAATGTTTCTGAAAAAATTAATCAATTCATTTTGGAACATCGCTTTTTCCTGTTAGGTTAATGTCCAGACTAAACAAATAAAAAGATATGATATGATTGCCAATGAGACACCAATGCACAAATGTCGTAGAAGTTAAATGTATACGTCATCGTACGGCCTTCAACAATGGGCAATAAAAGCTATGAAAGGCCACGGAATGACCAATGTAAAACAACTCATACGAGAAAACTAACGGCCTGATTTATGTACAAAATAATCACGAAAAAATATGATTCATGACCCTGTAATTCAGTGGTTGTCGTTTGTTAATGTGTTACATATTTGTTTTTCGTTCATTTTTACATAAATAAGGTCGTTTGTTTTCTCGTTTGAATTGTTTTACATTGTCATTTTGGGGTCTTTTATAGCTGACTATGCGGTATGGGCGTTGCTCATTGGCGAAGGCCGTACGGTGACCTATAGTTAATAATTTCTGTGTCATTTTGGTTTCTGGTGGAGAGTTGTCTAATTGGTAATCATACCACATCTCCTTTTTAGATAAACAACAAACTATAACAGTTTGAAGGCGCATACCCTCCCTTCACCTGGGACAGTGGGGCAACAGTACAGCACACATAGCAGGTATACATAAAAATGTGTCATGATTCTAAGGGGTAAGTTGTCACTACATAATTTAACACCTCGCTCTTTTTTACTTCTTTCAGCAAAAAAACCCTCATTTGTATGATAGTTTGTCGATAGTAAATTTAAACTTACCTGATCTTTTTATCTATGATTTTATCCTCTTCTTCTTTGACTTTATACGGTTTTCGTTTCACTCCTTTCCTCTGTTCGTTCCGATCGCAGTCGTCGCAATCCTTCACGTTGTTCATGGCCGCCATCTCCTCTTCTTTATCTTCATCCTGAGACTCGTGGCTGTCTCCTTCCTCCTCGTCGTCATCATCATCATCCATTTCATCATCACTGTCGTCGTCCTCGTCCTCCTCGTCGGAATCGACCCCTGACTCGTCGTCTGCGTCTCCGTCTTTTTCATCACAGTCGTAATCAACCTCTGTCTCCTCGTCAGTGTCGTCATAATCTTCCTCTTTGTAATTGTCTTTGACATCCTCCGCCTCTTCGTCATTATCATTATCACGTTTACGTTTAAACATGACGTTTTTTAACTGTTGTAATGAATGTATCGCTGGCGATAGTTGCTGTTGTTTGCTAAAATAGTTTTGTTTTGTTTTAATTAATTTAGACGCACATGTATTTATAGAATTCGGTGAATCAAAGTTTATATTTTCGCTAACACAGTTGAAGCCTACGTAATCCTCACGTTGACCATTTGATAGATTTAACGGGTCGTGTGATATGAGATGATCTTCCAAATCATTAAAGTTATCAAAAATACGAAAGCAAAACGAGCACAATAACGTATTTTCTCTTTGGTCTTGTTGACCATCTATTAATAGATTCATTTTATCCGTTTGCATCATGTGACTGTTTTCCGTAGAATCTTGAAGCAAAATATTCCTTGCCTTTTGTCCGAAGATTTTTTAAGTAAAATATTCTTAGTCTTTTGTCTGAAGAATTGTTAAGCAAACTAGCTATATTCCTTTTCTTTTGTTTGTATAATTTTAAAAGAAAAAAACTCGCACTTTTCATCAGTAGAATTCTGAAACAAAATATTTCCAGCTTTTAGTCCGTATAATTAATAAAGAAATTATTTCCAGCTTTTAGTATTTAGAATTCTTAAGCAAAATATTCCAAGCTTTCTGTCCGTAGAATTGTTAAGCAAAATATTCCCAGCTCATTTTCCGTAGAATTGTTAAGCATAATATATCCAGCTTTTTGTCCATAGAATTGATTAGACAAAAGTTCTTAGCTGAAATGATATAACACATATGAAGTTCATAAATTTAAACTACAAAATAATACAATTGCTATAGTAAGCTCGACTCCCAACATTATTTGCAAAATTATAAAGCCATTTAAATAATCATACCACCCAAAATAAACTGTTCTTTTAATATTCTGTTAAAGCTACATGTAAGAGGATATTTCACTTTAAATTATCAATATTCTGCTATACAATAATTGATAAATGGTTGTGCAAAAATGTAACATTATGATGTTAGTTTGAGGATGTTCTCTCCCCTTGTCGTTTAATGTTTGTCAGATATTCGGAATCCTCTGGTTTTATCGTTGAGGTGTCAATAAAATTTTGCCCACTGAGCCCTACTTTCTTTTCAAAATTTTATTACATAAAGGTTAATGGCTATATTCGATATATATCATAAACTCCTTGTTATTTTCTAACTAATTGTATTTGAAAGAAAAATTATGCAAATGTAAAATTACGAAAAATCTAAAAAGAGAATCATTTCCAGCCAAATTGTCAATGAATTATATATCTAGACAACAGGCACACAGAACCTTCATTTTTTCTGCTTTTTAGTGCTATCATTTAATAATAGTTTTTTTTAAACGGTCATTATTCTGAAACAGAGGAGCAACAATCTTTGCATATGGTAATTCGACGTCAGACGAGTGTATAATTTGTACGAGATGACGTACAATACCATAACGTTTGTAAGATACTTCATGCGTTGGTAACTATAAACTACACATACATTGTACTAACTAAATAAACAATAATTATCATAGATATAGGAAGATGTGGTGTGAGTGCCAATGAGACAACTCTCCATACAAATAACAATTTAAAAAGTAAACCATTATAGGTTAAAGTACGGCCATGACTATTCTTATTTTCAACTTCTGCGTACATGTACGTTTAAACTGGTTTTCGGCAGGTTTATATATTTAAAAAAAAATTACATCCAGGACCTACACATAAATCTATTGGTCTGAGAACGGTCCGAGATCATATGCTTTGATTTGATTTGAATTTGTAAAAAAAAAATGTGTCTCGTGTTATTTTCACGACATATCTATTCGGAACAATCATTTATGCACCAGCAGTTTCCATAAATTATTATAAAATTATAAAAATACTCTTCCACTTATCAAAGCATTGTCTATGATTTTATATCTTCCCTTAACCATTTGTTAAAATATGAAAATAAGTCAACATGAAAGATTAGCAATGAGAACTAGCCATATTACATCAATGTTCGATCAACCCCCAAGTATAAAAGATTTAGATACAAAATAAGGGTTTAGGGTGTTAAAAATCAAAATATAAAGCGGTGTGTTATGACTTCTAAGGAGACAACTTACCACCGGAGAGCAAAGAACGAATGAATGTTGGTGTAAGCAACTATATAGATCACCATACGGACGAACACCATAAACTATCTATAATAACTATGAGCAAATTCCATATTTAATATAATTCTATATATATATGATCAAATGTGTGAATTATTTCAAACTAACAATGCTCTTTCTTTGGCTAATTGCATCAACAAAGTTTGGATCATACACCTTAAATGAACTTATATTTTTAGAGGTTCAGAAAATATGGGTGGCTATTGAGAAAAAAAATAAATGCAAAATGACACTACACTAATCGATCATGTTTTTTAAAAGGAAAATGGTTTAATGAAAAGTAAATACAATTTGAATTAAATTCAAACACTTTTAAAATCATTTTTAGATTGTGTTTCAATTTAATCGGAAAAAACCTTGAAATTCACGTATTTACTCTTATCAAAAGTTCGTTCTGTTTGTTTTCATTGAATGAATACAAATAGTGTATTGTGTGATATTTGAGTTTTTTGCCGGAGAACATAATGAAAAAGTGTAAAATTTCATTAGGAAAATATTTAAAGATGTAAAGAACACAAATAGATATGATAATAAATACTCTATCACTTGAAAAGTTCAATTATATCGTGCTTTTATAAAAAAAACTTAATCAGGGATACAGGTCATTGGACTTCTTTTTGTGTTAGATTAAAAGCCACAATATTATATTTGAAAAAAAAAATACAGGAAAATAGCGCTTGTGGTAAAGTTAAAAATAGCTCCTATTACAATGTTTTCGAAAAAAAATATTTAGTGGATTAAAATTAATTATTGAGTTACATGTACCGTACTCTTTCTTTGGAAGTAAAAAATAAGATATTAATTATGCCAATTCATCTCATGTCCCCATGATTATTATTATAAAGCATTTTTTTCTTCCAAATTTTTATCAAAGCAATAAAACAAATTTCTAAAAGAAAAACAATCGTGAACAGAAGAAAACTGAACGGTTCCAAAAATATTTTAATATATATATATATATATATATAGATTGCCTAACATTGTAATTTTAACACACTATTTAGTATGTAAATATAAGAATGTTTAAAATATTTACAAAATGATGAAAATAAACGCAATATTTCGCTAGACCAACTAGCTTTATCAAGCGTGCATCTATCCAGGTGAAATCGGATGTAGATGATAAGAAACTTTTGCAGCTCAACGTATATGTTGCACTTAGCTGCCTTGAAAATAAGAAAATTTTGCAGCTCAATGTCTATGTTGCATTTGAATTTAGCTGCCTTTAAAATAAGAAAATTTTGCAGCTCAATGTCTATGTTGCATTTGAATTTAGCTGCCTTGAAAATAAGAAAATTTTGCAGCTCAATGTATATGTTGCACTTGGATTTAGCTGCCTTGAAAATAGTACATAATTGGTAGTTGAAGTAAGCAACGTCCATTGACCAATATTACGGGATAAAAAGGACGATGCTTTGTTTTAAATTATTCTTTATCTTTCCTGTATTTTTTGTCGTCTTTTTCGTTAAGACCATCAGGTTCTAAAGTGTGGAGTTGGTGGATCCAAAAGTTTTCTCTTCTCCTTCTCGCCATTTAAAACAAAGCATCGTCCTTTTTATCCAGTGTGTTAAAATTACATTGTTAGGAAATCTATAACTTTATTTGTGTAATTGAATTAATCTCTGTATTGATTAATCCACACTCCCATAGATTTATATGTCATGTGCTGCTATTTATAGGCACTCATATATATCTATATATATATATATATATATAATTGTTCCAGACCGTATGAGTATTTGGACCGTACGCGTACGGTCTGGACCGTATGCGTACTTTTTCCAAATACGCATACGGTCGGACCGTACGCGTACAGTCTGACTAATATTAAGAAGTTGGTCAAGTTTATTAGATACAAATATATATGGCAGATCAACATAACTAATATCTGAAATTAATATAAAAAGTTCAATAGTAATTGAAATCAAAACTTTTCATATTATAACTATTTAAAAATATCACGCTTATTTAATCTGTTAACCTCCTGTATTTAGCATATCAGTAATTCATTAATAGCAGCCCAGTATGCTCATTGAAATTAAAGTTATCAGAAGTAAACATAGAGTGGGAGAACAATAGTTTTAGAATATTTAGGAACTTTACTGAAAAAATGCATATGCAAAGGAACATGCATGAACAAAACATATTAATGTAAAAAAAAATATGACGTTCTTTGTGGAAACCAGTGTCACCGTGAGTAACAAAATAGAATTATCGGATAAACAAATATTTAATTTTAATTGTTCGCTTATTCACTGTATCCATCTAACTGTAACTATAACAATTTGTATAACGAAAAATAAAGATTTTGATAAATGTTTGTTTGATTTAACCCATATGATCCCAAAACATGTATAGTCAGCTGGACCGTACGCGTATACTCATACGGTCCGACCGTACGCGTATGGTCCGACCGTACGAGTATACGTATACGGTCCGGACCGTACGCGTACGGTCCAAATACTCGTATGGTCTGGAACATAATTATTTTGTATTATTAGCATCGGAGACGAATTTCAATGTCCGCTAGAATGTCCATTTTTTAACGACAGTAGGAAATTACACCTTGAAAAATACTTTTTTGCTCGTGTTAACCGTATGACTAAAGTCTAGAAAAGTGATTAGCAAAATTTACAAAAAGTCAGAGCTAAAATGATTATGCAAGTTCATAAAGTGTGTAAATAAACATGTTGGTCCTCCTGGATAAAATGTATATTATTTAAAAACCACTGTATTGTATATATATTTACACATTATGCACTTTCTCTCTCTCTCTCTCAGGGTATCAGAAACTAATCAGGTTTCAATTTTTGTGACCCCCTTTTTTACACCAATGTATCAGATATTTGTCCTAATCTTTGAAGTTATTTTCCATAAAATTTCGTACGCATGCTATGTTTTTTGTTAAAATATATGAAAAGGTTGAGGGTACTCAATGTAAAAGCTGATATCACCTGCAGCAAAAAGGTCGATGTGCGCCCGATAAAGGACAAAAACGCCTTTGTCAGAACGAGAGCATACAATATTATAGAAAAAAAATGCAATACCAGACTTATTGATGTAGTGAATTTACAAAAGTATACAGTGCAGTATATGCCTTACTATAATGAAAAAAACTTACATTGCAGTACACCTATCAAGCCAAATTATAAGTGTATATAATGTGAAAAGTATCCTTTTGTTTAATGAGAGAAATTCCGTTATTTTTAATGAGGGTTCGTTCACATGGCAGGAGTCAACTAAACATAAATGATGTGTTTCCATACAAAGACGTTAATCGTCTAAACTATATAATTACTATGTTTATATTTAAGTGGGTAAGTACCACGCAGCAGTACCTATTGTAGACTGACCACAATTTAAATGACAATCTGGTAATTTAGTAAACAAACAGAGAAGGACAATTTTTCTTTTCAATACAAACAGTATAGTATAGAGTTACATGCTCATTGACATTATCGCGTCGTCAGTAACATGTGTCGTTTCAATTTCAAAGTTCAACGTCAAGCCAAGTCTCTCTAATAATGATTCAGTGCAATTCTTTCTTTCATCAATCATTCCATATCGTAACTTGACGTAACGAACCGCCATTTTGTGACATTTTGGTGAAACTAAAGATATGATGTATAAATGAATAATTTGTTAAAATCAAATAATACTAAATTTCTTTTTTTACATGTTTTCAATCATACGATTATATATATATAAAATAAGAAGAAATAAGGATAATGTATTACGGGAAAATGGGGGTTAAACCAAAATATGTCTATTTTTCGCAGGATTTATAATTGGCGATTCGTAGCGCAATTTTAGATCGCGAGGTTTAACTTCGAACTTGATCTTGTCCCTGATTATCACATTTGTGTGATGACCCTTTTATATTATTTGTCAGTCAACAAAACACAACACAGAAAACCAAGACTGAGCAACAGGAACCCAGTCAAAAATTGGGGAATGAGCTAAGGTTTCACCGGAAGTGTACTTGACAGATACTGCTCCACGTATAACACCCGTCGAGTTACTTGCGTAAAATACTAGGTTGATAAGTTATATATCAAGTGATTCAAAGACAATGTGAGAAAAGCGCCGTTAGAATAGAGCTGAGTTTTTTTCTTCTCATCATTCTTTCTGGATATGATGCAAAATACTTTTTTTGGTTTAAAAATATTTGATCAAGTATCATTCAATAAACATCAGAAACATTTTAATTTTCATAAAAAGTGAAAGTCAAAGATCAAACTATCAAAAAATGCAGTATTGTTAAGTGTTAAAAAGTGAAATCACCAAAAATACTGCACTCCGAGGAAAATTCAAAATGGAAAGTCCCTAATCAAATGGCAAAATCAAAAGCTCAAACACATCAAAAGTATGGATAACAACTGTCTTATTCCTAACTTGGTAAAGCATTTTCTTATGTAGAAATTGAACCTGGTTTTATAGCTAGCTAAACCTCTCACTTGTATGACAGTCGCATCAACTTCCATTATATTGATAACGTTGCGTGAATCAAACAAATAGACATAATAGGTAAAATTGTCAAAAATACAGCAGTCAACATTGTGTTATAATCTAAATCATTAAAAAAACCCAAAGAAGAACAAAACGGCACATAGACCAAGCATATTAGCAAAAATTAAAGACAAGAATACACACATTTACCATAGTACAATAACACAATGACCGGATGTATAAGTTCAGAGCCAGGTCATATTATTATGTAACAAAGAAACATAAAAAGGCATATACATTGTAGACAAAGCACACAGCAAAAATGAAAGACAAGCAACAATAGCACAATAAAGGGATGTATAAGTACAGAGCCACGCTATATGTATTTAAGTAAAACCAAAAAGCATATAGAGAAAGCACATTAGCAAAAATGAAAGACAACAATACGAGAATATCATACACAATAATGACAGGATGAACAAGTAACACAACTATAGTTATCACAATAAAAACAAACAAATATTTAACAAAGGAGCACAAAAAGGCATATATCAAGTTTAACAACCTCATTTATTGCTTTCTTATTTTTGAATTTTATATATGCCACCCATAAACTTAAGTGTTAGGTGTATTTAAAATTGTCGAAAAACGTCCATTTAAAATCAAAGGAAGATGATTGTTTTATTGTTTTACAATAAATAATCATTGATTGTACTTGTTAGATGAGACTTTAATAAAACATTGAAATGAATTGATGGTCAGATTGAATTTGATAGGAAAACTTGTTATTATATGAATACGATAGGAACAGCCAATATAAAGTTACAGTTATACACATTCCAGGCCCGTAGCCAGGAATTTCCAAAGGGGGGGGGGGGGGGGGGGTTCGTTGGACTCACAAACTCGACTTTAACAGTCACAATTCGAACAGAACATTGACTTTAACAGTGCTTATTTGTTTTCAAGGGGGGGGGGGGGGGGTTCGTCCGAACCCCTGACCCCCTGGCTACGGCTATGCATTCATGTATGTAGCCATACGAGTTTTAAGGGTTAGTGTAATATTGTTAAATTCCTTTTCAACTATCCTCTTTTGTCAAACTCTTTTAAGAATGCATATGTTTATGGCGTTCATTATAACTGAACTAATATATATTTGTTTAGGGGCCAGCTGAAGGACGTCTCCGGGTGCGGGAATTTTTCGCTACATTGAAGACCTGTTGGTGACCTTCTGCTGTTGTTTTTTTTCTATGGTCGGATTGTTGTCTCTTTGGTACATTCCCCATTTCCATTCTCAATTTTATTACTAATTATCTCTTCTTGTTTCGTGTATTTTGTCTGTATCAATATGTATTTAGAACCCCTATTTAAATGACAAAGTTACCAAATAAATTACCCCCAATTTTACTGAATAAGGCTATTGTGCTAACTTGAATGGGGGAAAAAAATACTCGTATGAATAAAAAGTATTTGCTGCTCTTGTTTTTATCGGTTTGTCATATATATAAATCTCCTGGTTTTATTCATCCTGGCCATCAAACAGGTTTGCCCGCTAACCGATTTATATTCTCAATCTTATTCAAAATAGTTTAAAAAGCCATTTTTGAAAATTACTTAAAATCCTTATGTTTTCATATTATTTTTTATATAAAAAAAGACCTATTTTATGCATGGAAAATCTAGGGAGAATCGATTCCCGCCAAACTTCTCAATGAAAGAAACAGGCCTTTCATTTTTTGTCTGCCTATTTAATTCTGTTATTTATATACTATCAAATTCTAACCATATTTTAAAAATTTCTTAATTGAAATAAAGAAGCGACCATCCGTAAGCCGTCATCGAATTAAATCAAAAAGTAGAACACTAGTTTTTCCACAAAAAGAACAAATCGTTACTCAATTACAGCATAAGCAGGTGTTTTCTTTTGAGTTACATATATATGCCAGTACCTTTTTCTATTTGACTAAATGGTATGGGTTTAATCTTTTCCGAAACCGTTAGATTGGGATATGGTTGCCAATGAGAAAACTCTCCATCAGAGACCAAATGTCATACAAATGTAGGAGTTTACAACTAAAGGCTGCGAAATGACAAGTGTAAAACAAATAACCAGGAAACTAACAGCCTAATTTATGTACAAAACAATGACAAAAAAACAAATGTGATTTAAACAACAAAACGACAAAATCCACTTCATTTTGGAATCATACCACAACTCCGTATTTTATATTAAGGTACATTGAAATATGAGAATTTAAGCAAAAAATATAGAATTTTTTCCTGCTTTGCCAGATTTATCTATGTAGTGCCGTCTCAACTGAAATCTTAAATTCGGTCACCCAGCTTGTTTCCAAGTTATGAATATAAATGATTTAAAGAAGTATCCTGGAAAATGCATGTGGTTATTTGAAAGAAAAATGAAAAAAACTTACTTTTCAAATTAAATCCGACATAAACCCTCCATGGTCGCCGTCCATCTGTGTATTAATGAATAATCAGCTCGAGCGAGAACCTAATACCAACGGTTCGAACAAAGGTAATGAAAAGGTCGATTTGTTATGGACAAGGCCATGTAGAATTAAACCGTCAACCTTTTATACTTTGTCAAAAGGATTTTGAATTACCTTCGAAAAAAGCGTTACCTATCAATTTACTATAGGAGCACATATTTAAATTTAATTTAGTATGTTTTGTTTCTTAGCTGTAAATTATTTGTACCATGAAAGCAATAACTTAATTTTTTTCAAGACCTTTTACATTAAATTAAATGACAATAAAATCGAAATCGAAGAATTCAATTTCCTTCTTTCTACAACTTTTTGAAAATTCGGAATCAGGATATATATTTTTAGGCAAAATATACTAACACCCTTTAGATTGAATGGTCGATCCTTTCTACATTAAAGTTTACAAGTTTTAGCGGTTGTATACTAGTTTGTAATGTGTTGCCAGTAGATAGTAACATACGTTTTTTTAAACAAGATATAGTCGTTTATACAATTGTATACATATTTATAGCGACACTATCTGAATATAAAAAAGAAGATGTGGTATGATTGCCAATGAGACAAATCTCCACAAGAGACCAAAGTGACACAGCAATTAAAAAAAATATATAGGTCACCTAACGACCTTCACCATTGAGCAAAGCCCATACCGCATAGTTAGCTATAAAAGGCCCCGAAATGACAATGTAAAACAATCAAACGAGAAAACTAACGTATGTAAAAAAATGAATTTATATAAAATGATGTCAAAAATAAAGAGGGATGTATCAAAATGTTAAAATATTCTAAATGAAAATGATTGGATTTAGATTTTAACTGGTTAGAAAACAATTTATGAAAATTATAAATGAACATTCTCCTTTTTTTACGCTACGCCCCATCTATAAATGTAACTATTTTTTGGCAATTACGCCCCTCTTCAAAATTCCTTGTATCGGCCCTGACGAGAACTTGAAGGGGTCAACGGAAATGTTCTTACCTTAATATTGTGGCTCATATCTATTGTTTTAGTACTATAAGGGTGGCTGAGTAATAAAAATATGGTTATGTCAGTAAAACCCTTGCCGCGTCCGTTTGGCTGTGCGGGATGTACAAGTACGCAGCCACTTTCGATGAGACGAGGGACGTTTAGTTTAGTTTTTAAAAAACATATTTTATTGTCTAACTATATAATAGAATTGGATACAAGTTATAACAACTTTAAATAATTCCTACAAATAGGGACAATTAAGCTCGCGTAGATAGAGATCTATGGTCTGTCTGCATGATAAACAACTCTGTTATGGGTTCTTAGGTGGCTGTCCCTATCCAATATGCATTTATTTTCTAGCGGCAGTTTACATTTAACCGACCATCATCCCAGACGGTCTCTATTTACGGACCTACCTATTGTATATGTTGTTAATTTATTCTCAGAACATGAATTAAATATATGCCACTGGACGTTTAACAACCAACAATCAAGTAATCTTTTGTTTTAATAATTGTAATATATATCAATGTTAGCATTGAGTTTCTTTTGCAACAGTTTTTTATACTTAATCTTTAATAAATTTCAATTTTCTTTTTTACTAGGAAAATCATTATATCGCATCGGCCGCTAAAGATTGATTTATTAGATATTGAATAATATGGACTAATTATGTGTGTGTGGGATTTAGATAGTTAAGTTTGTTTGGAGTAAGAACGATAACTCTAGTGTAACGCGACGAGCACTGTGATACTTCACCACATAATATGGCGCATTACTCTTCTAAACCATTTTAATTCTTTAACATATGACTTTGCATTCTTATTTCAATTTTTAACGTTTTTATACTGATATAAAGCGAACGCGTTCAAACAAACTAAAGAGTATTGTTTAAAAGAGAGTGACTGTGTTCTGTCTTAATGTCCCTCTTTCTTACATATTGTAGCAAATATATACAAATTAAACAGGTGTTCTTCTTCAACTAATGGCATTATACTAATACTGTTACTTTTTAGCTCCCCTTTTCAAAACAAACAACGGGGTTCTAAACCAATACCGGTACCTCAGAGTTGACTGGCTAGTGATTACAGAAAAAACTACTTAAACCACTCGGCCATCGCGGCCCCCTAAATCCAGTAAAGAGCTGTAATATGCACTTCAAGTATAAAAAGGAAGATGTGGTCAGGTGTGATTGCCAATGAGACAACTCTTCACAGGAGAACAAATGACACAGAGAGTAACAACCATAGGTCGCCGTTCGGTCTTCAACAATGAGAAAAGCCCGTACCGCTTAGTCAGCTATAATAAATGGCCACAACATGACAAATGTAAAACAATGCATACGAGAAAACTAAAGTCCTAATTTTGTGTACAAAAACATTAACTTAAAACCAATATGTAACACAGCAACAAAGGACAGCCAACGATTTACACGCTCCTGACTTCGGACAGGCACATACATACATAATGTGGCGGGGTTAAACATGTTAGCGGGATCCCAACCCTCCCCTAACCTGGGATAAGTCCATTCGGACGTCAAAGGCCATCCGTTTTATTTGAGTTTAACAACCATAATAAAGCTTTCAATAAAGAATCACATATAATCGATTGTTCAATTTTACTATGGTTGTTTGGACTTTTTTTTTTTTATAAAGTTTCATTTTTCAAATACAAGTTCGGTGGAGATTGAAACCAACATGTTTGATTAAAGTAAGTTTTTCTTTACTAGTATTTGTTTGTTAATGGAATTTTTTTAGTTTCGAAGAGTATATTGCAGTCTGGATATTTCCTTTACGACGAGACACTGTTCTTGAAACTCCAAATTCTCCTCGCCCCATGGATATATCTAAGGTATACCCAAGTAAACCCTTTGCCAAGTGGGGCCTTTTGTTTGTTTGTTTGTTTGTTTGTTTGTTATGCTGGATGTATAAATACGCAGCCACATTCGGTCTGAAAAAAGGACATCAAAATCGATGCATCGTGTAGATCTGTAAGAAACCTTGCAACAATATGGTAGGTCCATAGGTGGTACATGTACTCACACTTGTTTTAATATTTGTTCGTCCTAACAGAAGTTCCCCTGGATAATATGTTAGAAATGATCCTATAATATCTGTTCCTTTTGGAACAAATATTATATATACAATACATTTTATTTTGTTCGGGAAAAAGTAACGTAATTCCATATTTAGTACATGGATCCTGGTGTATTAGAACACACGAATTTAAGAGAAAAAAAAAGATAACTTGCATTTCATATTTTCAAGTCAGAACGAAATGAATAACGTTCTATTCAGATATTGGTATTTCTAGGAACCTAGAAACAAGGACGGATAAACAATGCTTCTCCTTCTTAGAATAGACTGGCATGTTTCTTTATCAATTTCATTACGAACATGCAAGGATCAAGTAAACATCCTTAAATTCATTCTTTCATTTTGCTCTTTTTAATTGTTACAATATCCCTTTGTGATTTGGAAATATTTTATTAAATAACTAGATGTGTCAAAGCGACACGAATGGCCTCGTCTCAAAAAAGTTGGAAAATTTGCAATTTCAAACACAAATGTGGACACAAAAAGGATGGTAGTCTCACATATAAAAAATCAGCTCAAAATTTGAAGCGAATAGAAAAATGTCCGTGTATCTTTGATTTTAAACAATTTTCAAAGTTGTAAACTGGATATTAAACAACGATTAAACATTCAATACGTATTCAAAGTTGTAGACGTATTGAATGTTTAATCGTTGATTAATATCCAGTGGCAAATATTTTATGCATTTTCAGACCGATAAACGCAAATCAACATCAACATGCCAAAACGGAAAAGCCTTAATTACGTTTGTATAATAAAGACATGTACAACTTCATTTTGTCTCGTCGAATTCCCATTAAAAATATGTTTGTAGCTAAAAAGGTAAGTAAACAATTATGATTCCTCATTTGTGCAGTCTGTTTGACAAACCGTCTGTTCAAAATTCTAAAATTCTGTCAAATATTGCTCAACTTTGGCAGATTTAATGAGCAAATGACCGTACATGTATAATAGCATATGTAGATGTCTTCTTTATCAATGTTCAGAACCAACTGGCTGTTAAATATATTATGATAAATATATATAGTAATGCAACTAAGAGTCAAATTAAAACAAATTATATACGCTAATGTTACATATGGTCATTATACATTTATAGAATATAATCATTAAGGTTTTGTGTTTAATCTTCTTCTCCTTCTGAAACGCATTGGTTAACAGTTGGTTTTTATTCTCCAAACAGAAATACATTTTTGTTTAATTTCCCACATGATAATGTATAACGAGAGTCGCATGTTAAGTACAGCTCTTTGTAAGAACCAGGCAGAGTGTGATATATGAGGGTTTCAGATTTTATTTATAAATGGCCTAGAAGAAGCAGTAACAACATACTGTTAAAAAAAAATAAGAGTGGGAATTATGAGTGGTTGCCATGGTAACGGACAATCTATTTTTTGGTTGTTTAGCGTGATATTTTTTTTTCAAAAATCATCTAAATCACTACAATTCAGATCCCGATATTGAATAGAATCAAGTATATTTCATCAATTTTCATATGTTACGTTGATACAACTTGGTTTAAGTTTCATTTTAGCTGAGATTGCATGTAAACCAAATTTGTAAATTTTTTGAAAAATTTTGTGAAAAAATGCATATTTTCAACTTTTCTGAATTTGGGATTTTTGCGAAATTATCAAATTTTCTCTGGTGTTTTTCAGAAAACTGCAAATGTGTACAGCATAGTTAGCAGTGTAGTTATGAAGTTTGGATACTACTTTACCAAATTGAATAGAAAATGCTTGGGACCTTTTTTACTTTTATCACCATAGCAACCGATTTTTTCCTCGGAAACGGAGTTATTATTTGAAGAATATTGCAGTTTAAGAGCTTTAATGTCCTGAATTGTTTCATAACCGATAAGAAAATACATAAAACTTTAAATTACTATCGTCAAGTGTTGTTGCCTTCAATTGTTACCATGGAAACATCCATTTAAAAATTGCATAAATGGAATTTATGTTAAAAAATACATAAATTGAGGGTGATTATTTTTAAATTGGAATATGACCTTATTCTTAGCTTCACTCGCAGTCTTGTCTGTTTTTTTTCAGACTGGTCAACAAATGTAATATATAATGTAACATTGGGGTTGGAGGGTTGGGAAAAAAGAGGGA
This sequence comes from Mytilus edulis, assembly GCF_963676685.1. NCBI lineage: Eukaryota > Metazoa > Mollusca > Bivalvia > Mytilida > Mytilidae > Mytilus > Mytilus edulis. Next base: position 64,243,515 of record NC_092354.1, on the reverse strand, counting down.
TATGTTAATTTTTTTCAAATGTTTCATACAAGTTGAACCTTGAAAAGATAATTGTCGGACTTAAATTCGAGTTAATCATCTGATAAACAATTTTTGAAAGTTAACAGATGATAAATTAGGAGATAATTGTATTGTATTTTAAGCTCCGACGGCATTTATTGGGGATTTGATGGTCGCAAATTAAGTTTACTGCCGTCGGAGCTTAAAATACAATATTGTTATCTCCATTCTAATGAAACTGACAGAAAACAACGTTAAAACATGTATTTAAAATCTGTCATATGCCGTCTGCGCTTGCACGTACGTCCCATAGCATCAATTGTCAATTGATGCCATGTAAATAAGTGACGTTATCCAATCAAAATGAACGTTACAAACGTTGTTGCATTAGAACTTCATATGATTGCAATAGCCGGGCACCCGACTTATGGTAAGGCAAGATAAATATGGCCCTTAACAGTTGTAAGCAAATTCTTAATTTATTGGAGCACACACAAGTCTGAGATGTTATCCCACCAGCATATTTCACAAACTTGACCTGTAACATAATAATGAGCTTCGTTCTTATGTTGTACTGTTATACCCCTGTCCCAGGTAAGGGAAGGGTTGGGATCCCGCTAACATGTTTAACCCCGCCACATTATTAATGTATGTGCCTGTCCGAAGTCAGGAGCCTGTAATTCAGTAGTTTTCGTTTGTTTATGTGTTACATATTTATTTTTCGTTCATTAGGCCGTTAGTTTTCTCGTTTGAATTTGTTTACATTGTCATATCCGGGCCTTTTATATCTGACTATGCAGTATGGGCTTTGCTCATTGTTGAAGTCCGTACGGTGACCTATAGTTGTTAATGTCTGTGTCATTTTGGTCTCTTCTTGACAGTTGTCTCATTGCCAATCATACCACATCTTCTTTTTTATATTTACAAACCAAAAAAATAATCATTTGGTCAAAGCATCTATAAACTGAAACTGAAGTGTGATGGACGGGCGGATAAACGGACAGACTAATTGAACACATATTTAAAAGTCGGTGGGGACTTAAAAAATAATGATAGTCAATTGGTAATCGTTGACATTAGAAGTCCAGTAATATGGAATCCATTTAATATATAGCTATTAGCATATCATTAATAACTCCTTTGTTGTACTACTATTCTGCAATTGGAATTCAGGATCTCCGAGATAGACGAATAGATACATATTATAAGATAGTGATATGATAATCCGGTAAAATAATTATGCTATACCGGAAAAATTATCAACACAAAATAATGTATAAAATAATTGTATTAATTATGAATCATTCCTTACTATGCACCGTATATGTGTGTTTGTTTTTTTTGTTTTTTTTTGTTTTTTTGTTTTGTTTTTTTAGGTGGGGGGGGGGGGGGGGGGGGAGGGTGTTGGGGGTTTAGCTGAAGCACACTTCTAATCCTTCTGAAATCCCCCTCTTCTTCTTTAAGATAGTAAAAATGTAAAAATGTATCATTTTTTCAGGTTGAATCTCTAAAAAATCGTTTTGCTACTCTCAGTGTCTTTTTTCATGAATTACACCCCCATTTTCTGTATCTGTCTCGGTCACTTTTATAAAAGACTGTGCAGTAATCCCGAGATTTGGAATGAAACCACTAAGCTGAGAATGTGTGAATAAATACAAGATTAATACAACAGTTAATTTGAAGCCAAATTACACATGTTACACACACGGTCTTATTCAATTAACTGCAAGACTAGAAACAGCGCAGTAAATACCAATCTTATTCGTCTTTGTAATAACCAATGCTTTCTAATCCCAACAAGTTGACTATATAAAGTGTCCCATGTGAAATAAAAGAATAAATTTTCAATGTCTCGCGCATTGCATACATTTGATCTATTCAAGGTATAAGGGCAAAAACTAAAATACACACTTTTATGGCCGCGCCGCAAAAGTGGGGGGAGTAAGTTTTACCCATGTCTGTTAGTACGGAAGTTGTCTCAAAGTTGGTTTCCATTTTCTAATTTTAGTTTGCCTCAACCAAATGTTATGAAACATATACACGATGCTTATAACCACAAAACAGATATCATGAATTTTGTTGGCCTCACTTTAACTGTTAACTGTTCCCGAGTTATGCCCGTTTTGCTTTACGTTTCTTTGTTTGATACTTCAAAAATGTTTAAAAACCAGATCCAGACAAAGTTAGAACTGTATAGTTTGCCTTAAATGGCCTGGTTAACTGACGAAATTTCTAAAAGTGACTATTTGATCTTAAGAGAACCTTTCTGGAGCCCTATTTTTCTATCATACATACCATATTATATTTTTCGACTTTCATGTAGATTTTTTTTTATCATTTCTGTTACTAAAGTAATATAAAAAAAGAAGATGTAATATAATTTCCAATGAGACAACTCTCCACAAAAACAACTTTAGGTTATCATACAACCTTCAACGATGAGCAGAGCCCATGCCGCATAATCCGTTGTAAAAGGTCCCGAAATGACAATGTAAAACAATTCAAACAAGAAAACCTAACGGCCTAGTTTATGTACAAAAAAAGAACGAAAAACAAATATGTAACACATAAACAGACGACAACCACTAAATTACAGGCTCCTGATTTGGGACGGCAACTTACATAGAGAATGTGGCGGGGTTAAATATGTTAGTGGGATCCCAACTATATATAAATTCATTTTCAATAAAACCTTTATAAAGATAAATAAGAAATGATTGAGAATTTGACATATTGTGAAGACACCTATAACTACTAGTATTGTTGAAATCTGTATGTTGCCTGCTAAATGTCATTAGTTGTTTTTGTCGTTTGGTTGCTGTGTTATTGACGTATAACCTACATCTCTTTCAGTTTTAGTTCCGTTTTTGTGAACTTTCAAATAGGTGTATGAAAAATCATGACTGAGAGAGTTATTGAATATAGATTTATTGCTTTTCTTTCTGTCCCTCAATAATATGCTTAGAGAAAGATGAACCGAGGAAAATGTACCTTAGTTTAGAAAGTTAAATAAACAGAAAAAATGTTTCACTTTCCAATCTTAAACTCTCATTTTCTAAGCACAGTAACTACAAAGAGATTTTACCTTTTTTATGTGTGAAGTGTTCTTAAAGCACCATGACTTTTTATGTTTTCATTGGTCTGTCCGTCCATATGTCTGTCCTTGTCACTGCAGTTTTAGTTTGGAAATGCATAAACCAAATGTTTCTATTATTGGTTTGTAAGCTCATATTTATAAGTGAGATATCATGTTGAGTCTCTTGCTGTTTGGGTTAAATTTCTGAGTGTTATTACGCTTGGAAAATTATAATTTTGCCAAAATTTCTTAATTTCTTACCAGTGGTAAAGGACATTATATTGTCAGAGCAATAATTTCAAAAATCATAAGGACCTTGACAAAAGCTAAAATGTGCTATTGCAATCCCCATGAACTCCATCGTCTGTTAGTAACATTTTATGAATTATTCTAGATTACCAGAATGAAACTCTGAACAAAATCTGACCAATTGTTGTAGGAAAAAGTAAAATAAAAAAATATACGGAACACTGAGGAAAATTCTAAACGGAAAGTCCCTAAGCAAATTGAAAAATCAAAAGCTCAAACACATCAAACGAATGGATAAAAACTGTCATTTATTACTGACTTGGTACAGACATTTTTTTTATGTAGAAAATGGTAGATTAAACCTGGTTTTATAGCTAAACCTCATAATTTTCCTCATAGGAATGATGGATCTATGAAAGATCCAAACAAAAACTACCCAACCTCAACTCCTCCCCCAAAATGCCAGTGTGTATATTTAAAAATGTTGAACCTTCCAAAGGAGCAAAGACTGGACTAAGAGTGAAACAAAGCAAAGCATGCAGTTATATTCCCATTAGAAAAATTTACATTATTAAACTTAATTATATGTAATTTTTAACATTAAAATTATATTATCATATATCTTTTGAATGAATGTTGTTATGGGTGATATTTGTTACAATGGCAACTGTTGTAATAATACTCAACGATTTTAGTTTAGAGTGAGAGTATATATATGCTTCTATGTATGTTTGATAAAGGTTTGGAAACAATTGGAAACAATTGAGAACATTGAATTTCCTATACTGCAGAATTCAACAAATAGTATATCCGTTTCCAAGCGGAAATACGTGAATAAGGTGATAAAATTCAAGAGAGCCCCACGCAGTATTCTATTTATTTTGCTCAAGTAGTATTCAAATTTTGTTACTACAATGCTAGCATTATATATGCTTTACATCTTTGCACTTTTCGGAAAAACACGTGAAAAGAATTGATAGTTTCACAAAACTCAATGATTCAGAAAAAATGAAAATATGTGTTTTTAGTATATTTTAACAAAAATTCTAACAGTCGGGTTGAACTGCAATCTTAAGTGTTTGTGTGGGCTTGCTAATAACTTACCAACAATAACTGTCAGATTAGCGTAGCTTCTATAATATCTAGACTTCTTGTAGGAGCTGTGTAACACACCTCAGACATAGACCATGGGTTAGAACAGGAAGCCCCGAATTGCACGATCTCACTTCCGGCTAAGTATATATATTTCTCCTGAGAGTAGGAGCACCTCTGAGATTCACTACACTCCTCCCTGTCATCTTCTTTTTGTTGATCATTCTCTGGATTGTGGAGGCAATTGCAGTAATGTTCCTATCCGCAGAATTTTCATTTTTATCCATGTCTTGATATACATAACACGTTATTGCGAATTTCCAAATATTAAAAATATAATTCAATGTTATTAAATGTTAAAGACTTGTCGGAATGACAGGTGTGGCTGTGAACGTTCCTTCACCATTCCGATCTCCTTCCTTACACAAAACTTTAGGTGAACAGCACAGCTTTTACAAATTACTCCGATTCTTGATGATCCTATTCTTACACAAAATCCTAGATGGACAGCACAGCTGTCACACACTAGAATTCCGCATAACATAAATTACTCCTGATTCTTTATCCTCCTATCCTTACACAAAATCCTAGATGGACAGCACAGCTGTCACACACTAGAATTCCGCATAACATAAATTACTCCTGATTCTTCATCCTCCTATCTTATTCCTTCCACCAAGGAATTTAATTACATATATACATATAAATGTCCATCATTTAAACATTCTTTAAATCCTTTTAAAGAAGTAATATTACTATAGGTCCACATAAAAAAATATGTACATATATATAAGAAGTCACAAGTATTTATATCTCACTGTAATTTATAGATTTTCTTTGAATTTTCGGTAGTAATTTTGAAAACATCTTCAATGGGTTGTTGTAAAAGTTCAGATATTTTAAGTGCAACTGCATGAACGGAGTAAGGGTTTCCAATGGTGTGAGAATGTAGTGGGATATATGGAGCATCTGATTCCAAAACTAAACGTGTAATGCCAAAGGTTTTCACGATTTCTACAATATTGGAGTATCGGTTCTTCAAAATAAATGGGGTAATGCCAAAAACAATGTTAGAGAATTGACTGACGGCTGCTGAGTACAGTTGAGTAGAACATGTGAAACAATGCCAATGAATTAATTGGTCCGGTTTGCATATTTCACTTAGAATGGCCAAAACATGCTCATGCAGTGATGGCTTTCCTCTTGAGTGTATAACGATAGTTAAATTCAATGCTGCTGCCAAATACAGTTGCTTTCTAAAATATGTAATTTGTCGGTTGAAATCTCTCCTTGAAGGGTTGGTAGAATCATCTAAACCAATCTCTCCTACTGCCACTGTTTTTGTTGAATTTAATAAATTTTGAAGATCAGTCCAATTATGTTCCAGAGATGAAGTTGATGATGAGCTTATAATTTTAGGATGAATGCCAAAGGTGAATCTTAAACGGTTATCTTTCCTGAATTCGCTGCGCTGTGCTGAGTTTGGCCAAGCTGACGGAAAAACAAAGTTAGCAATGGCATATTTCAGTTCTGTCTTATAAATGCTTTGGGAGCCAAGGTCATCCAGATCCTGGAAAGCTCCACTACCCATCTGCCTACATAGTTGGTCTAAATGGAAGTGAGAGTCTATGATGGGTAGTGGTCCGGATAACTTTGTGCTCAACTGTCCAATTTGAAGTCCGTCTTTGTCCTTTCTTTCCTCGAATTTTAAAAGCCAAAGTTGTTCGTCTGAATTCAAATAACCAATGAGATTTTTGAGAATTTTCCAGTGAAGAATATGATAGATTTCCATTAGTGGAGTGGCAGGAATTTTGTAATCAGCAGCAGGTTCCATACAATTCAATTTCAAGAAAGAATCCACGAGTTTAACTTCAGAAATATGGAATTCTGTAGGCGGCAATTGTGTCCTAATTCTCATTATGGCATTCAGTTTCTCTTCAAGGCCTACTGGGTAGGAAGTACCTAATGAACGTGCTAACTCTCGTAGAAGACCGTTCATTAGCTCAGCGTACATCACTTCTCTGTTCTTAAAGGTAGCATCAATGGCATTTGTGGGATGCCAGCGAGTTATGTGCTTGTTCAGGAAATTAGCTGTCTGTTCCTGAGTACCACAAATCCAACAGGCAGTCTCTGGCGCCACATACCATGGTAGATGAGTTTGAATGGTGTGTCTTCTTGGGTTGGTAAATGTGTGAAAGCAAATATCACACTCCCTGTGTCTCAAGCGGACATTTGTAGCCTCACCTCTGATAGCTATCTGCCTTTTAGGTTCAGTTAAGTGGTCCTGGTTCTCCTCCTCCTCATAATCCAATTCTTCCTCACTCATTATACCAGTCTAGAAAATACTGAATGAACCTACTAATTATTTATTGTTACTTAATTATTTTTTTTTTTTTTTATAAGGCTTTGAAAATGAGCAAATACTATTACCTTTATGTGTATTCATAAAAATAAAAAAAAAAAAAAAATATAGGAAAAATATTACATACTTTAACATACTATACAAAAATATTTAAAAACATTTGTGACGAACATCATCACTCAAAACTCTTCGCTAACTACATCCACCACATAATCTGACAAATAGCTTGGCAGAAACCTCTTTCTTTTTACTCTATCTGATATTTCAGTTTTATCAGGTACTTTTAAAGTTTTCTTATCAGGAGACAAGAGAACAGCACTGCTGTCACTATTGCCATTACTCATGTTAGCCAAATCCAATGGATCAGCACAACTACCATGATTAATATCATTCTCACTGTCTAAATCCAATCCAGGTACTTTTAAAGTATTCTTATCAGGAGACAAGAGAACAGCACTGCTGTCACTATTGCCACTACTTTCATCATTCCTATTCAATTGGACAGCACTGCTGTCACAGTTTGAATATGGAAGTGAAAATAAAACATCTGACCAACCATCAGGCAACTCGTTTTCTTCTTTTCTTGAATCCATATTCCCCTCTGGAACACACTGACCAAACAGACGGTTTCGAAGTCTCTTTATCCACAATGGGACAATTTCGTCGTCACATTGTTTTATCCTATCATGATGTATTACCATCTCTTTCTTTCTACCTGTAATTTCATACAACACAGGGGACAATACTCTGGTTACTACATAGGGTCCCTGCCAGGGAGCCCTGAGTTTCTTGCTCTGACCTACTTTTGATGTTGAATCCAACTTGAAAACAATATCACCTACTTCGTAAGTTTTATGATACAATTTTATATCGTAAGTTCTTTTCTGACGAAGCTGAGCTGCCTGTAATTTTTCGCGCGCAAACTTATGAGCTTCTTGGAGAGTATTTTTTAGGTCAATTACATGATGAACGGTTTCCTTGGCTTCAAAATTGACAGAACAAGTTCCTGTTAGTAAATTGATTGGATGTAGTACTTCCCGACCTAACATCATCATGTTAGGTGTAAACCCTGTCTGTCTATTCACAGTTGATCGTATAGCACCAGAAATGGTTTGTAAATGAAGGTCCCAATCTTTCTGTTTTCCCTTCAAATAACATCTGATGGCTTGTAAAATGGTTCGATTAAATCGCTCAACTTGTCCGTTAGAACATGGTCTATATGGAGTGGTCCTAGTTTTGACGATTTGTAACAGTCTGCAAATATCATGAAACAAATGAACGTCAAAATTTTTCCCTTGATCGGTGTGAATTTGGACTGGACATCCCAATCTTGAAATGAAACCGTCTAGTAATGTTTTAGCCACAGTAATTGTGTTTTGATTAGGTAATGGAAACATTTCCATCCATTTTGTGAATTGATCTACTAACACTAATACATATTTGTTAGCAGAAGAACTCTCGTGTAGTGGTCCTAGAATGTCCATGTGCAATTTTTCCATAGGAATTCCTGCGTGAAATTGACCTAGAGGCCCCTTTGGTTTGACGTTGGCTTTTTTGTTGACATTACAAGTATGGCAAGACTTCACATAATTTCTCGCGTCTTCCCTTAACCCATACCAAATGTAATTCTGTTTTAATCTTTCAATAGTTTTTGCCTGTCCAAAATGCCCTGATAGTTTAGCATCATGACAATTCTCTAAGATTTTGTGTCTTAAAGATCTTGGAACAACTAATAACAATCTTGAATGAACTGGATCTAACCATTTATAGCATAATATACCATCCTTAAGTACTAATTGATGTTTACAATTCCATAAATGTTTAATAGAAGGGCTACATAAATACAATTCATGCTCCTCTGGTTCTTTTTTATCCTCTAACCATACTATCAATCTGTTAAGTTCCTGATCTTTCCTTTGTTCAGCTCCCATATTGGTAATTTCAGACTCGCTTATCCAATTACAATTCACTAAACTATCTAAATTGGTTTCGTCCAAATCTTCTTCTTGCTCTGAAACACTCCTTACAGACAATGGAACTACATAATCGACATCATCCTCAAACGAACTCCAGACTTTTTGTGCTCGAGTACAATATGAGCAACCACCGCAAGGTAGCAATTTTATATCTGCACCAGCATAATAACAATTACAAGAATCTAAATCATCTGGTCTCCTTGATAGTCCATCTGCATTGGTGTGTAGTTTCCCTGCTCTATGTTGTATTACCATGTCATATTGAGACAATTCCTCTAACCATCTGGCTAGTTGTCCTTCGATCATTTTAAACCTTAGTAGCCATGTCAAACTGTTATGATCTGTCCTTATGATGAATTGTCGGCCTAATAAATAATTCCTGAATTGTCTGGTAAATACTACAATCGCTAACAGTTCTTTCCTAGTGGTACAATATTTCCTTTGGGCTGGTGCCAATACCCTACTTGCATAACATATTACATACTCTTTTCCACCAATTACTTGTAATAATTCTGCTCCAATGGTGGTGTGGGAGGCATCGGTATCTAGAATGAACTTTTCCTTTGGATCTGGATAAGCTAATGTAACTGAGTTGACAAGTGCCTGTTGTAATGATTCAAAAGCTATCTGGTGTTGCTTTTCCCATTGAAAAATTACTTTCTTCTTTGTCAGAGCATACAAAGGCTCAGCAAGGGTGGCAAATCTTTTAATATGCTCCCTATGATAGTTGGTAAACCCAAGGAATGATTCAACAGCTTTCTTCGTCAGAGGAACCGGCCAATTCAATATAACTTCTCTACTAGAGGGATTAACAGCTATTCCTTTCTCATTTACCAGTTTACCCAAGAAAATAACTTCTTTTTGGAAAAATTTGCATTTTTGTGGCTTTAATTTCAAATTATTTTCCCTGAATCTTTCTAGTACAGTTCTTAAATTTACAAGATGATCTTCAAAATCTTCACCCAGAACAATAACATCATCAATGTATGCTAGACATATTTTCCATGTCAAACCTGTCAAAATTAACTCTATCATCCGCTGAAAGAATGCAGGACTGTTACATAATCCAAAACTGAGTCTTATGTGTTCGAAAAGTCCATATTTAGTTATGAATGCTGTCTTGTGTCTATCGTCCTCGTGTATCTCAGCCTGATAATATCCTGATGCCATGTCTAGACAGGACATAAATTTACTACCTCTCAAAGTGTCGATACAGGTCTCTATTCTTGGAATCGGAAATGCGTCTTTTCGAGTAATAGAGTTTAATTTCCTGTAATCAATACAGTACCTGATCTTCCCATCCTTCTTGCGAACTAGTACTGGGGCTGCACTCCATTCTGATGATGATGGCTGTATGACTCCTCTATTTAATAAATCTTTGAGATGCTTTTCTTCTTCTTCTTCTAACCCTAGTGGTGTTCGTCTCATTCTTTCTCTTACAGGAGCTGAGTTTCCAGTGTCGATCCTATGCTTAACCTTGGTATAATGTCCAATGTCGAGATCATGTTTTGAGAAGGTATCTTTAAAGTCCAACAATAGTGACGCCAATCTCAGATTTTCGCTTAAATCTAAATTTTCCTTTGACGAATCTAATAAAGGTTTTAATTGTACAGGAAAATTGGAATACATTTCATCCCATTCATTTTTTAAGTCTCTAAGTTCCCTCTCCACTGTGTTAACTGACCTTACTGATGCTCTGTCCTCATAATCACACCTTTCCTCATCTATCACCCCACAAATTTCCATTGCTGTACCAATGAAGCGATTTTTCTTCAGACTTATGGACTTATCTGTCAAATTGTTTAGGATAATAGGTACTCTTGAATCAGCTTTGGTCAAAATATTTGGCATAATCAGCCCATTCAAAGACTTACTTGGTTGAATAGCCACTTCATTTTTAAATTCCTCTGCCAATCTTACTGGTAGTCTGACAGTTGAATTAGGTGGAACAATAAGAGTCTCTTCCAACGTTATGCGGCAAATTTTAAAACTACTGTTTTCTGATTTAACTTCATTAATAAAATGTTTTTCACCTCTAATTGTTATTGACAAGTCAGTCAAATCTATCACGGCATCAAGATGTTTAAGAAAGTCTAATCCTAGTATCACTTGATCATTGATTTTAGCTACTATAATTTTCCACTTGGTATCAGTCTTCCCTACCTTAACTGTAACACATTCTGTGTACCTTGCTGTAATGCTATTGTCTTTTCCAGCACCTTTCAACATTAGCGAGCCTTTAAAAATTACCGGAGGCTTAAGTTTCTTTGCAAATTCTTCACTCATAAGTGTGACCTGGGCAGCTGTATCAATTACTGCGTTTACAGTTACCTCATTAATTGAAATACCTAACACAAGAGTATTGGATTCTGGATTTCGATCACTTGGATACAGTTGAACCTCACGTAATTGAGGATTATCAATACCATTCTTTGTATCTTCCTTTTGGCCACTATTGAAGTCTGTCAAGTTACAATGAACAGCACTGCTGTCACTAATTGTAACCTGTTTTTTTCCCAATACCTCTGGTTTTAATTCTCTAAGGCCACTATTAAAGTCTGTCAAGTTACAATGAACAGCACTGCTGTCACTAATTGTAACCTGTTTTTTCCCGAATACCTCTGGTTTCAATTCTTTAAAGGGAGATAATTGGCCTATTTGAGGTTTTTGGACTGATGAGCGACCTACATCTTCAGTCCTTGCTCGTTTAAAGTCCCCTCTCTAAGATTATTATTTGGAGATGGTGATCTGTTGCGTCTCATTGGCGACCAACTTTTCTTTGGACACTGTGTACTGTAATGGCCCATTTCCCTACACGTATAGCATTGTATATCCCGTATATCTCTGGTTGGACTTCGTCCTCTTGGTGAAGGCGACCTTTGGCGGTCAGCAGTGGTTTTGGGACTGATTGAGTTGATAATCTTCTTGATGTCTGATTTAATGGTCCAGATATGTTGTTCTGTAGTTGCCATTCTTGTTTCCATAGTCTCATACTTTTTCTGTAAGTCTTGCATACTAGAATTATTTGCCGTTTTGACTTGACGTACTAAACATTCTGTACTTTCTTCATCTGAGTCATCATAAAACTGAACCCTTTTTACCTCTGGCTTTCTATACCCTAATAAAATCTTTTGGTTGTGAATGGAGCTCTTAACATATTGTAACGCTTGGTCCATTGTATTTGGGTCTTTCTCCATGGCAAATAGCGCTGCTTTTTTGTCCGTACACCCCTTCAAAAAAGCGTCAACGGCTATAGTATCAACTACATTCTCTGGTGTATTTAGATAACCATCTGTTGCTAGTTCCTGTATCCTTTCGGCAAACTCCTCTATCGACTCATCCACAAACTGCCTTACCTCTTGCAATTGACGCCTAATGGTGTGAGGTAAATCTTTATTCCCAAATCTTTGACTCAACTTTTGAACTAACACGTCATAGTCCTTTTGAACGGTCTCTTGGCGAGTACTCACAAATTTCAGAGCCTTATCTCTGAGGCATTCAATTAGACGATCTAATTTTTGTTCATTAGACCATTCATACTTCCTGGCTATATGGTTAAATTGCATGAAATACGGCTTCCATTCTGATTTCCCATCAAAAATGGCTAGCTTTGGTGGTGTTGGTCCAGAACGTTGATTGGATTTAACATCCTTACAGCTCGAGTCATCTTTTCCCTTCCCTGATGTTGGAGTTTTCCCATTGTTATTAACCTCTTCTTTTGAGTCTCCAAGTTTATCTGGGCTAAATGTTTGTCTGGATTTAAGCTTTGCAGAATCACTATACCAGGAACTAGCTGACATCTCAGTTACTTTACCCCTAAATATATCTCCTGGAGCTAGCTTTTCAGAAATAAGTCGTGATGTTTTAAAATGCTGTAATTGCTCTTCTAATGCAGTTAATTTCCTGCCATATTCTGCATCCCTTTGTTTCATCTGCTTATATTGCTCCTTGCTCCTTTCTCTTTCTTTATCCATCTCTTGAGCCTGTTCCATGACTTTATCCATTAATGTTTGACGTTCCCGTTGCATGCTCTCCATTTGTTCTGAAAAACCACCTTCTTTTTCTGCCATAGTACTCTCATACTGATGTTGTAACTCACTCATTTCTTGTTTAATTTGTGTATTTTCAAAACTCAACTCTTTTTGACTTTTTTCCCTTTCCAGTTGATCCTTCTCCACTTCTCTTTGAAAATTATCTTTTGTTTGTTGGAGTTCAGCAAGGCATTCCTCTATCTCTGCTGACTTACGCCATAGTTGCTTCTCAAAAGTTACTTTTAAATCTTCAAGTTCTTTCGTATATTCCCTTTTTGAATGAACTTTGTCTTGTTCTGCAATTAACAACTTTGTCTTATACTGTTCTATTAATGCAGAAGTGTCACCTTGTGCTGTTGGTTGCTTTTCTGGAGTTTCTTCCTCTGTACTAACTTCAACTGTGCCATTCCTTATCAATGGGTCCCAAATCGTGTTTGGTACACCTTCTATCATCTTTAGATCTTCTAATGTCAAGGTGCCTTTAATTTTTCTTGCTTTTATAATTAAATTGGCTCTGGCCTCCCCTATGTCTCTAATTCCCATTAACTCTTCTTTTGTCGCAGTATTGATGTTAATTGTCGACATCTTCACTTTTATTTAATACACAATAATTACTTCTATATCAAATAAATTTTAAGATACGTTTTAAATACGACCAGCACAGCTGACTCACTCAATGATACGTTTTAAATACGGCCAGCACCGCTGACTCACTCAATACCCCTAAATTAATTTTAACACGGCCAGCACTGCTGACACGATCATGTAAATTTATTTATTTATTTCTCTAGATTTCAGTTGATATTCTAATGTTTTATCTCAAGTATGCTCAATCAAAAAATTTACTTTAATCAATATGATTATCCATAAATATATATATATATATCTATAGTTTGAAAAAATTACAACAAAAATAACACCAAAAAACACAGCAAATATAAATATAATAACCAAGTATATGTGTAGAAAAAAAATAATAAATCTTTATTTCAATTATATGTGTAGAAAAAATAGTAAGTCTTTATTTCAATGTACAACAATTAGACTAATATAACTATTCTGAATATCTATAGCATCAAACCAATATCTTTCTTGCTTTGTAATAATAATTTATATATATTCAATTACTAACATGTATATCACACAAACTGAATATATAATGCGGTATACTTTTATTATATACCCCAAAGAAAAATATACACACTGTAATAGTATCTGCCAATTGCTCAATTATGTCTATTTCTAATACTTTTATTAGTTTAAATTAAACAAATAACATACATTAGGACAGCACTACTGTCTCAATAATCATATTTTTGAATTTTGATAATTGGCCAGTACTACTGACTCAGATTAAATAAAAATTTGCCAAAAGAATTTCAATCTTTTGATGTTTTGTTTTTATAATTGTCTCCCTTTTCGTGTAACAACTGGTTTTTGTTTTTGTTTTGATAATTGTCTCCCTTTTCGTGTAACAACTGGTTTTGTTTTTATAATTGTCTCCCTTTTCGTGTACAAACTGAAATTCAGTTCATACGGTTTATATTTTGTTTGTTTTCACCTTTATTCAAGTGAAGTGAGTATATTCAATTCAATGGTTCAAAGTTTTATTGGTAATGGTGTGGAAATAATGCGTGAATGTTTAATTCACAGGGATAACACGGTTCAATTGACAAATTTGACCCGCGAAAATCAAAATTTCAACACGACGCGTTTCGCGTTGAAAAGACTATTTTCCACCTGTGTCAATGACTTTTACATCTGACACCAGTGAAGTGTTTGTGTGGGCTTGCTAATAACTTACCAACAATAACTGTCAGATTAGCGTAGCTTCTATAATATCTAGACTTCTTGTAGGAGCTGTGTAACACACCTCAGACATAGACCATGGGTTAGAACAGGAAGCCCCGAATTGCACGATCTCACTTCCGGCTAAGTATATATATTTCTCCTGAGAGTAGGAGCACCTCTGAGATTCACTACACTAAGCTCTGAAGCTAAAACCAAGTTATATTGATGTTTTGTATGAAATTTCTGAAGAAAAAAAACGTTATCGTTTCAAGAATCTACATGTATGATTTTTTTTTAATAAACCTACCCTCCCCCCTTTTTTCCCAACCTTCAAACCCAATTCTACATTATATATTACATTTTTTTAACCTTCTGAAAAGAACAGAAGAAACTGTGAGTGAAGCAAAGCATGCTGTCATATTCAAATTTGAATATAAACACCCTCTATATATTTTTTTACATAAATATCCATTGATACATTTTAAAATAGATGTTGCTATGGATAATATGTATTTCCATGGTAACTATTGAAGTCAGCAACTCTTACCGATGGTAATTTAGAGTAAGCATATGCTTTTATATATTTTCTTATCAGTTATGAATCAATTCAGTACGTTAAAGTTCTTAAACTGCTATATTCTGCAAATAGTAACTCCGTTTCCAAGGAAAAAATCGGTTGCTATGGTGATAAAAGTAAAAAAGGTCCCAAGCATTTTTCTATTTAATTTAGTAAAATAGTATCCAAACTTCATAACTACAGTGCTGACTATGCTGTACACATTTGCAGTTTTATGAAAAACACCCGAGAAAATTTGATAATTTCGCAAAAATCTCAAATTCAGAAAAGTTGAAAATTAAAATATTTGGCTTACATGTAATCTTTACTAAAAAGAAGCTTAAACCAAATTGTATCAATGTTACATATGAAAATTAATGAAAAATGCTTGATTCTATTCATCATCAGGCTCTGAATTGTAGTGCTTTAACTGATTTTTGAAAGATTTTACCACGCTTATTAACCCAAAAATAGAGTGTCCTTTACCATGGCAAGCACTGATATTTTCCCACTCCAATTTATTTTTGAACAGTATGTGGTTACTGCTTCTTCTAGGCCATTTATAGATAAAATCTGAAACCCTTATAAATCACATGTATATGGCACTCTGCCTGATTCTTATGAAGAGCTGTACATGGCAGAATTACAACCATACACCTATATTTTTATATTTAAACTTCAAGTTTTTATTTATGTAGCATTATATACAGTTTTCTTAATACTTATATATTAAGGTGCTTTTATTTGAGCAGAAGTATACTCAGATATATTAAATCAAAGTATTTTTTCTCAAATGAAGTGATATTTTCATGCAAATGTGGATTAGAAATATGAATTATAAAATCAAAAGCATGGTCTTTTGTATTAACGATGCTTTGTATTTCTGGATTTTCCATAAAAATATGTATTTTATTCTTTCCTTTGTACTGTTCCTCTTACTCAGGGGTTGACATTGGTGCTGGTCCGGTGGTCCGAGATCCGTAGAATTTGCGTCGCCAGTAGAAGTTTTTCGATATAAATCACCGATAGATAGCATCGCAATCTTGTTTTGACACATTTGTTTACAAAAAAAATTACCTGCGAAATGAATTACACGGTACGAGTACCAAGTAATACAATTTCTCGGGTAAGCGTCCTTCACAACAACACAAAATGTGGAAAGTTTTGGAAACAGTTAAATCGCCGGACAATAAAAATAAAGTTATGAAAATCAAAAGGAAGATCCGGGAAATGGGCATTACAAATTAAAATTTAATCCGAGGATCTAAATCATGTAAATTGAAGCCCACGTTTAGTTTTCCTCAATCAAATATTGTAAGCATTAATCTTTAACATATAAACTCATTTTGAATGACGTAAATGCAAGAGTTTTCGTCATGTCAAAAACTGTTTTTACAAAAAACAAAAAAATAACCATAAAAATTAGATTTTGAGTTGATTATTAAAACATTTTGGTCATGAAAATGAAGATTTGTGACTTTTTATGTTAAGCAGTGTACGTATTTTTGCTCTTATATTTTCAATGATTTACTGGCGACTATTATTTGTAGAAAACACTCTTCCTGATTGTTTTATAATCGGGTGAACGCAGTATATAAATACGTAATGTTTTATTTGGTTAAATTTGTCAC
The DNA here is from genome assembly GCF_963676685.1 of Mytilus edulis. Lineage (NCBI taxonomy): Eukaryota > Metazoa > Mollusca > Bivalvia > Mytilida > Mytilidae > Mytilus > Mytilus edulis. The sequence continues at coordinate 64,226,751 of NC_092354.1, read as the reverse complement.
GAGGTCTCATAACGATATAATGTCAAAGTACTCAAAATTCAGCGCATTCACAACAGCAAATGCAAGAATGAAGTCAAGTATTTATATCTTTATTCTTACCATTCATTTTGTACATGGATTCTTACCAAGAACCCCTCCTCCGGGTCATTGGCAAACGAAAACTCATTTTGATATAACCAACACTGGAATTCTACAAGCAGTTTCGGAGTACATTTACGAGACAAAAAATACCAGTGCGACATCTCCAAGTTTTGCTTTAAATGCCTTCTTTGGTACAGGTAAGTTTGTTTTACTGCCATTTCTGTTCCAGGAGATCTTGAAATTACCCCTAAAAATCTATTTGCCAGTTCCCGTAATTGACCCTGTAAATATATAATACAGAGATCCCTTTTTCGTTGTCTCCCTTATAAAGGACTATGATTTTTATTTACATTGGAGGACAGAAAGAGCAAATTTACCTGTGCGTAACCTTTTTTAAAATCTTTTAATTACATTAATTTGTTGTTAAGCTAAATACTTTTGACATCATAAATTATTTTTCATTATTTTTCATGAAAATTAGTTAAACCGCCGATACATCACTTTCAATTGATCATGCTTTGCATTGGCGAAAACCAATTTTGTCCGGTATAGAACCCGTCTACAATTCAAAAAGGGAAGTAATATGTTTAAAAAGTGTGAAAAACAGAATCAAATCGGTAATTGACAAATTGATTATTGGTAAAGGAAAGTCGATTTCGTATTTGTACTTTTTTAAATTATAACTATTCTGCTATTTAAGAAATATATTCTTCGTTTGGTAAAATAATAGCGGTGTACAAGCATAATCCGAATGTATGAAGCAAAGAAGCTCTTCACACTAGATAGCATACGCATGAAACACTTTTCACCCATAAAGAATTACAAAAAGAAAAAAAGTATATTTTTATAATAACATATATAAGCTACAACCATGATATTTTGAATTATATCAATAAATTTGTTTGTTTTGTGCTACGAGTTGTTGTGACGTGATCATGTGTTCATTTAGTGTCAATTTCAAAACAGTATAAACCAATATTTTTGATGTTTATATTGGTTTAGAAATCAGTTTTAAGGACGCCGAGACTTTGCTCATATTTGACAATGTAAATTGGCTATCTTCAGAGCTCACGCGATTAACATTTTATGAAGGTTCCTTTTTTTTCTTTCAAATCTTAAATATTATTTTAGGAGAAAAAAAGGTTTACCGTTTTGTTTTAAAAAAAATACCTTATACTATTTTTTGTTAAAGATTATACCTGGTTCTGTATTTTAGATTACAATGGAATGGCACGGATGTTTGAAACAGTTAGACACGTCAGAACTGCAGTTGCAGATACGCAGGAAAACAAAAGAAATCTTGGTTATGTTCATTGTAATGCAGATCAAATCAAGCATGGTACGAGTAGTCGTACAAATAACATTTCTTGTAATCGATTCGTTTCATATGTTTGAGCTTTTGATTTTGCCATTTTATTGGGGGTTTCTGTTTGAATTTTCCTTAGAGTTCGATATTTTTGTCAATTCTTTTTATTTTTGCATTGTACTAGTTAATACAAAAAAAAATGAAGGAAACAGAAACAAAAATCATGACTATATGACAAAGATTCTCAAAATGTATTCAGTGCTGTTGTGACAGTTGGATTACCTAAGTAGTTGAATTTTTTTTTTTAATTTTAAACAGCGATGTACATGATGTAAGAATCTTAAATATTTTGCCAACAAAATGATATTATCATAATGATATTCGTTGATTTGTTTCCTATATCCATATAAAATTGCAGCACATAGCAGTTTAATTTCCTGTAGAAGCAAATTACTAGAACGAAAAGAGGACTTAACCGAACTACGAAGACAGCTTGGTGAATGTTTGTATACAATTCAATCATTTTATAGCAATACAAACTGGGTTGAAATGTATGGACCGAAGCCTTATTTGGATTTTGGTGAGTTAAACATTTCCTCAATCTCAGAATTGAACGCATTGCAGTTTATTGTGGTTTTATCTAATGGTTGAATTTGAGAAAGCTTTTGCGAAATGGAAACGAAGTCGTTTTTATTAAATATGAAATAACATAATATAAGATGACGAGGCAATGATTGCTATGTTTTTGGACTTCATAATTTGGTTTTAATATAGACATAGAGTAAACAATATGTTGAGACATATATGATACCTACTTTTTCCTGATATTGTTTTGGGATTTTATTCGTTCGTGGTATATAGACTAAAGTTGTGGTATTCATGTGACAGTGTTTTTTTTTTAAATTAATGACCTACATATACGAATTTTTAATTCGATATTGATTTAAAGTTAAAGAACCCATCTTTTATTTTAAGGAGGCTCGAGAGTACAAAAATTTCAGAAACATTTTAAACTTTATCTTTTTCATTATAAAATATATTTATAACACTATTACTTGTTACTTTATGATATTGTGGAAAAATCGTCCCAAAAAATCAATTCTATTTGGTCCCAGGTGACTTTTAAAATGTTTTTGTCTTTGGAAAAGCTCCGAATTATCTTACTTTGGTGCAAAAATGCCATTTTTTGCATTAAAATTAAAATTTCTTTTTCACATCATCGGTGACCTATATTTTTTATTATTATTTTCAAATAAGCTGTACTTAAGCAAAACAATTGTAAAATTAAGTCAATTTTTGTAATTTAGTTTGTTTTTTATTTCGATATTACCCATATTTCTTCTATAAGTTTAACAGAAAAAAAGTACCTTAACAAAAATGCATGCTTCCTTCGAAGGCAGACTGTGAGTTTAAATGAACGGGGACCTCAATTTTTTATTTTAATTTCTATAAGTAAACGATAAAGTTCATTTTTAGAAAAAAAATTACGAAATCCTATATTTAAAAAAATCGAGCCCCCTGAAATAACTTTTATGTTGGGTTTCAAGTTTTTATATGATTTACATGTATATACAATTAATGACAACATTTAGTTAAATTGAACCGTTCCATCATCTATGTTATCAAAATCCAGAAAGCATGGATGGAAGTGTTCTGGCTTCTGCCTTTTGAGAAAGTCATCTATAAAGCAAGACGATCAACGTAACTTATTGCAAATTATGATATATTGCACGACGTATGAAACAACAAAGCCAAACATTCTGATGGAGTCTTTTATTATGGTTACAAACGTTTTATATATACTTCCATGATGAAAGTTTCATTTGCTGTTTATTCAGAAACAAGATATCAAATTTACACTAATTACAATGATAAATGATTATACAAATGAATACATTCCGGACTTTATGTAATCCGTAATCATATTAAAAAGGAAAACATCATTATATAGGTATCAAACACACAGAGGTTGCTGTTTGACTCCTTTTACTTTCTAAAAAAATCGCCTATTCATCTTCTGTATGTATTATTTTATCTGATTAAAATTTTGAAGGTATTAAAGGAAAACAATTAATGACAATAGCCAATCCAGAGGAAGATACTTGTAAAGACGTACCTAACATTGAGTAAGTTGACATCTAAGCAGCATACTACTTGTATCATATAACGAACTAGATAAATGATGTATTAAAATTTGTTAATTACATTGTATACCTTAGGTTTCTAATGGAATTCGTTGGTAAACAAAATTTTGATTTAACGAAATCATAGTTTTGTTGCGAAAAGTTCATAATTTACCTGTGAGTAACTCAGAAGCTATCGTTTTAAATTTAAAAATAAATTTATATATCACATATGTCTTTTTTTCGTAAGAAGGTTTTGTAACACTTTTATTTCTTCCTGAAGTGTCCTCAAATTCAATTATCTTTGGTGGTATGCATGAAGATGCAGTTCTTTATTATCAATGTGAGCGGTTATGTAGTCATAACCTTGAATTCTACTTTTATTAAATAATTTAAAGGAGGACACTGGACAAAATTCAAAACCGGAATTTTCGGGCACTTGAAATGGTCCAAAGCTTCATCTAGATTTCGAATCTTAGATTCATTTACTTTTCTTATAAATACTCTTGGAAAAAAGTCGCTGGTGCTATATTCTGTTTTATTAACATTAATTTTCAATCGTTTTTGTTCGATTTCTTCATCTCTTATTATTTACTCAATAGGGTAAGCATAACCTCACAACTTGCATTAATATTTTGCTCCAACTTTTGAACTATGTTTCCCACTGTATTTTAATATAATCATGTTAGTTAGTTTAAAGCATGATAATGTGTAATAAAATTAACGGTACTAATTTTCTTGCACCAGATGCGCATTTCGACAATACATGTCTCTTCAGTAATTGTTATAAAATAAACAGGCAAAGACAAATCTTGAATACTTTTTCACAATACAACGAAATTAGGATTTGGTATTGCGCATAAGCAAAATGTACAAAATGGGGTCATAAAAACCCATTCACATTGATGGCTATTCTGTAGTATGTACAATTACAATTTTAAAAGGTCTCTTTGAAAGGGTGTTCTATGATGAGTTGGTGGTAGTATTAGGTGGTTGTGTTCGTCCCAGAGGTAATGAGTCGTGTGATGTAAGCATGTACAGAATGTTGCTTTACAATGGATTCTAGTATTATAACTTTTATACAATAAAGGACAATTCAAGTACCATTCTGTGTACTATATAATATGATAAAATAGAGATATACCACTTTGCCTCACATTCTTATTATGAAAAAATTCACATTCCTAATTAACGTGGCATTTAAAAAGTCAGAATGCTAGTACATATGTTCAATCTCTTTTAGGTCATTTTTTAGTAGCAATAAACAAAAGAACTATGTCAATTGGACATGCTTTGATACTAAATATTCGCTTGAATATTTACTTGATAACATTTTTGTTCGCTTTGGGAATCCGTATATCGTCAAGTTATTGGAATTCCAATGGGGACTAACTGTGCACAACTTACTGCGGACCTGTTCTTGTATTGTTATGAGGTACAATTTATGACTAAAATTAGCAAAGACCCATCGAAACAATATTTGATACAAAAATGTAACAATACTTTTTGATATTTGGATGATACATTGGCTCTCAATAATGACGACTTCAGTATGTATACTAAAGAAATGTATCCTGTTGAACTTACTTTAAACAAAGCTAATACTAACAATGACCACTGCCCTTTCCTCGATCTTGATATCTATAACGGGAAGCTTAATACAAAAAAATATGATAAAGGAGATGATTTTTCATTTCCTATCGTTAATTATCCATTTTTAGATGGTGACGTTCCCTTGTCACCATCTTATGGTGTTTATATATCTCAACTTTAACGATTCGCTCGTGTATGTAAAAACGTTTCAGATTTTAGTGAGAGAAATTTATGTATTACTGAAAAATTATTACACCAGGGTTTTCGATATCACAAACTAGTCAAAACATTCACTAAATTTTATCATCGGTATAAGGGAATAATTCGTAAAGATAACTCAACATGCAGACATCTTATACGTTCAGGTATTTCACATCCAATCTTTTATGGTAATATTCTTTACAAAACACAACAATGTCAGTATTCACCTCAAAGGCTTATAAAACCTTTAAACAGACTTATTAAGAAGGGATCTAGTTACGATACTGTTGTCAGGTCATTAAAGATTGCATATTTTGGCTTTAATATTGATTCACTTATAGGGTCTTTGCATCGAAACTAAACACATTTATTTAAAAAAAAAACAGTTTTTGGCATGACATGGGTTATGTTCTTCTCAAATATTTTATGATAGTATGATACTAAATCCCTGACGGGAGAGATTGTGCCTGATATTCATATAATGAAGACATAATCTTTCAATCAGTTTAATTGAGGTCTGGAGCTGGCATGTCAGTTAACTTCTAGTAGTCTGTTGTTATTTATGTATTATTGTCATTTTTTTTTATTTTCTTTTGTTATATCTTCTGACATCGGACTCGGACTTCTCTTGAACTGAATTTTAATGTGCGTATTGTTATGCGTTTACTTTTCTACATTGGCTTGAGGTAAAGGGGAGGGTTGAGATATCTTAAACATGTTTAACCCCGTCGCAATTTTGCGCCTGTCCCAAGTCAGGAGCCTCTGGTCTTTGTTAGTCTTGTATGATTTTTAATTTTAGTTTCTTGTGTATAATTCGGAGTTTAGTATGACGTCCATTATCACTGTACTAGTATACATATTTTTAAGGGGCCAGCTGAAGGACGCCTACGGGTGCGGGAGTTTTTCGCTACATTGAAGACCCATTGGTGGCCCTCGGCTGTTGTCTGCTCTATGGTCGGGTTGTTGTCGTTTGACACATTCACCATTTCCTTTCTCAATTTTAGATAAAAGAACTGCAAAACATGGAAAAGTAAAATAAGTTCAATAGAACAGTCACACACGACAAACTATAGTCCTAATTAGGCGAGATATATAAAGATAGATAAGAGATGACACTTTTATTGTCGTTTGTTTGTTTTGACATACTAATTTGATGGTCTTTTATATTTATATTCATTGTGTCGTAATACTTTTAAATATGATCCATTCAATGAAAATTATTACGGAATTAGGTAAATACGAAATTTTAAGAATGTATATGTTGGATAGGGTAAATATATTTATTGTATCAATAAGTCTCAGAACTTATAGGCGTCAACTTATGTACAGACATGTAATAAGGGTTATATTAAAGACAAAATATGATTTAACTTCTTATACATGTTATATGACCGACCATTAAGCATATTGAGATTCAAGATGCCAAATGTCATATGGAGGTCACATCAGTTATTGTTATATATTTCACTTAGGTTCATGAAAATAAAATGAAACAATCAAATTCGTCTTTCGCCGAAGCATCTGTCACACACATTATTCATATGGTTATGATTATAATATATCCTCTGTATATCAACTGGCACACTTTCCACAGGTAGGTCGTATTGTGAAACTAAAAAAATATCTTTCTCCCGTTCTGAACCAAAATTTGATGCATGATAGTCCAGTCAATCTAGCATAAATTGTACCCTAACCCTGGAGTAATTGCAACAGAAGATCGTAAAGTTTTAATCTTCTGCATTATATCCCAAATATACACAAAAAAAGACCAACAAATCTAACTTGAGGAAAGCTATAAAATCATGATTTTAAAATTCCTATCGAGATTTGCATTGATATGGGAAATAACTCTGCAAAAAAGGCAGAATATCAATAAAAATCGATACAAAATTATAACTTTGCCGCTTTTATTCAACATAATGTATTGATTCTTGATATTTTAGTCGTCTTTCTAGTGTAACAAACAACTCTAAAGGTGTTTTCATATCTGTTATCAAGCTTCCACCTAGATTTCATAATTCATTAGTTGACCATTTACTACATTTTTCAGCATGTCAAGGTAAAGAATCACAAATTGAATAAAACTGATAAAGCATATATTCTTCTTTTTGTGGTTCAAATTTTCTTTAAACTAGGTAGATGCTGAACAAATATAATTTACAGATATAAACAATACCATACTCATATTATTTTTTCAAAATGGTCACAAAGCCATAAATTTTTTATAAATGAAAAATGTGCTAAAAAAAAAAAGTACCCCGAACACTTCGGTTTTGTACATTCCATGAGCAGAAGATTAATTAATACAGTCAAATACGAACTTATAACCCCATCAAGGTATCATATTTTACATGAATTTTAAGAAAATCTACCAAAGTCTGACCAAAAAAGGACTATTTATTGCGGAGTTATGTCCCTTTCCAATGTTAATTTCCATAAGAAATTATAAATGCTGATTTTGAGTTTTCTCAAGTTCAATTTTATGGGACTTTTTCCTGTGTATATTTGAATCTTAATGCTATGGATTAGAACTAAAACATTTTCTGTTGCAATTAGTTTGAAGTTCAAACTTAGCTTGACTGGACTATGACTTAAGACATGACACATGTTCATGTATTTGGTTTAAGACATTTCTGTCCTCTTATATTGTCCTACTCCTGACTCACCTCCTCTCTTCATACATGTGTATTCTATTCTGCCGTATACATTTTTCTCATCCTCCTCATCATACTGTCTGTTCCTCCATATATATGTTCATCCGCTTCGTCCTTACAATGTATATACTAGCACCCTTTCCTTCTCCTCATCTTCTACATTCATGCCTTTTTATATACTCTTCATACCTTCTCCTCATCCTCTACATTCATGTCTTTTTATATACTCTTCATACCTTCTCATCATCTGCTACATTCATGCCTTTTTATACACTCTTCATACCTTCTCCTCATCTTCTACATTCATGCCTTTTTATATACTCTTCATACCTTCTCCTCCACAAAACTTTTCTTTTCGTACACTGTATTCTTCTGAGATGGTACAACTATGTTTGCTTGATTAAGTGAACATCGGTCTTAAAGTGCGATAAATTTTATTAGTCTATCTTATATCAAACAGTTACCAATGAATCAAAAATGTGTAACTGTTACTTATTGAACATGTCGAATAAGTAATCTACGAAATTGAACGACGGAAAATATCAATCAGGTGAAAATATTAAGCTACGAATCCATGTTGCGAATGAAATCATTGTAAGGCAGTTTTATTTCAGTTTTACTTGAGATCAAATAAGGTAGAAAATGCATGTAACATATTTTGTTACTCATTTTAATGTCATTTTGTCTGTGTCAAATTATCAGCGTTGATAGGATCATGGCAACAATTTAATCTAATATATCAAGCACCATTTTAAATTTACGCCGATACACGAAAAAATTTATTTTCTAAAGAAGCATTTTTGTTAACACATAATGTTTTAAGAATTAAAGAATCTGATATCTGATAAAGTTGAAAAATCTTTTGTTTGACTAGAAAAGAAGGCTGACATGGGGACTTATATCGGTCTTAAGATCATATGCGTTTGAATATGGCTAGTTGACCTGAAGAGTTGTTAAAAGGTTACATTTACGTGCACAGACATGCCATTTCCGAATACATTTAATGTCAAATACTGAGAGTAAACTCATCAAAGATACTAAGATTACAATGTGTACGTCGGACTCGAGTTGTATACAAATAACTCACTAGAGACGTTCGAATAAAACAAGTTCAGTTGATCAAATAACTAAATTTAATTCGAAACTTGCCTCTTATCTGATCATTTTATTATGCCGCATCTACGATAGTAGAGAGGCATTATGTTTTCTGGTCTGTACGTCCGTTCGTCCGTCCGTGATACTGCGAGTGGGTCATCCGTGTACTATGAACACATTCTTGTTTATTTTTATTTGTTGTAGTAAAGACTGTAAAGATAACATGTTAGTACAAAACAAACTAACTAGTGGATATCACCATGGTCGAGGAAATGTTAAACCCCCAAGTAAGTAACTTTACATAACATAGTTCTGGGCAGTATGTGGAATCAATTTGTAAATTCTTGTGTATTTACTGTGTATTTACCACAGTAATAAATGTAAGGCACAGTAAACAATTTTAACCTGACTGAGTTGCTTTACCGAAGCTGAGGGGGGAAACATAGGTAAATTCAGTTATTTGAACGTGTCTGCTGCTATTTCGTATTGATTCCTATGAGTTGATGAAATATGTGACTGTCTTGCTTGTGTCTCATTGAGTATTGTATTGTTCACCGAGGTTTCTGTATCTCTAAAATACACGCGTTTGGTCTACGAAAAAATCATCACTGACGCTCGAATAAAAAAGTTACAAAACCAAATAAAGTACGAAGTTAAAGAGCGTTGAGGAACAAAAAATCATAAAAGTTTTGCAAAATGTAGCTTAGGTAACTTGTTCCTGAGGCAGAAAAGCCTAAGTTTATAAAATATTCAAAGTTTTATAAACAGTTGATTTATAAATATGACCATATCTAACATATCGCTGAATGAATTTTAAATCTTCAAAGTATTTACAATGTTGATATGAAGAATAGTCAATAAGGGTATGCATTGTTTATATGTTTATTGTATTATATTTTACTTAACCAACATACGCATATATAACTATGTTCAATTAAACCAGTGTTTGCTTTGAATTGGTTTTAAGGATCTTTGGGTTCCAAGACAGGAAAATGTAGTCATGGTGGACCAACTGATACAAGTCGACGCTTGCCAGCGAAGTGTGGAATTAATAAAGACACAACAATAGAGAGACTGTCACCACACTACCATCTACACGACGATGCTTATCTCGCAGCTGTAGCAGCAACTAAACATTTTTTAATAGATAAAGGTTAGCTCACTTAGGAATTGTAGGGTTTTTTTTGCTCGAAGGAGGAACATAAAACTACAAGGAGATAACTTTTTTAAAAATCAGATGAACTTTTTAATCACCTTCTGTTGTTAAGCTCCTCGGTGATTATAGTTAGCTTTGGTAACACTTATAATTCCGAGAATTATTTCCAATAAAGTGTGTGGAACAAGTTTTTATGATTTTATACATTTAGGCAAAGGGAAAAGGGCTTGTTTTGTCATAATTTTCATGAACCACCTTAATAATGTAACCTATGCTTTTTTTCGACCGATTCGAGATTTCAAGAACAAAACTGCGATAGATAAAATGAAAATTGACGACGGAAATATATTAATGTTTTAAACTACATAAATAAATACGTGTTTTTTTCGGTTAGTCAAACTTAAATTCTATAAGCACTATAAATGTGAGTATTTGTTTATAGATATCATGATTTTTATATATTATGTATTTCCCCCGTTTTAATAATTGTATTGATGCATATTTATACCCCCGCTTTAAAAAAGGGGGGTATACTGTTTTACCTCTGTCTGTCAGTCCGTCCGTCAGTCCGTCCGTCCCATGAAACTTTCGTCACATTTTTCTCAGGAACTACACATCCACCCTTTCTGTAATTTGGTATCAACATTTATAAATGTCAGCCATACCGTGTGATGCGTTTTCAGATTCATCACTTGACAACTTCCTGTTTACCGAACACTTGTCTGATTTTACACATGATAGCCAAGTTGAAAATTTTCGTCACATTTTTCTCAGGAACTACAATACAAGGATTTCTGAAATTTGGTTTCAGGATTTATATAAGTCAGCTATACCGTGTGATGCGTTTTCAGATTCATCACTCGACAACTTCCTGTTTACCGAACACTTGTATGATTTTACACATGATAGCCAAGTTGAAAATTTTCGTCACATTTTTCTCAGGAACTACAATACAAGGATTTCTGAAATTTGGTTTCAGGATTTATATAAGTCAGCTATACCGTGTGATGCGTTTTCAGATTCATCACTCGACTACTTCCTGTTTACCGAACACTTGCATGATTTTACACATGATAGCCAATTTAAAATTTTCGTCACATTTTTCTCAGAAACTACAATACAAGGATTTCTGAAATTTGGTTTCAGGATTTTTATAAGTCAGCTATACCGTGTGGTGCGTTTTCAGATTCATCACTCGACAACTTCCTGTTTACCGAACACTTGCATATTTTTACACTTTTAATATTATCCACTTGCGGCGGGGGTATCATCAGTGAGTAGTAGCTCGCAGTTTCACTTGTTACATTTTGTAAATACCAATAAGGATGTCTGCTAATAACGTTACAATTCTTTGAAAAACCTGGTAGTATTTCAAGCTTTTTTATTTCTGTTTAATTGAAATAATCATCAAACATACAAATCCACACTGTCAAATTTTACTAGCTTGAACTTCACATGAATCTCACGTATAAATGGGACGAAAGATAACAGAGGGACAGTCAAACTTATAGATTGAAAATAACCTGACAACGCCATGGCTAAAAAATAAAAGACAAACAGACAAATGATAGTACAGAAGACACAACAAAGAAAACTAAAGACTAAGCGATACGAACCCTATTTAAAACTGGGGGTGAACTCAGGTGCTCTGGAAGGGTGAGCAGATCCTGCTCTATATGTGGCACCCGTCGTGTTGCTTATGTTATTATAAATCCAGTAAATAGTCTAATTCGATAGGTCACATTCGGGAAAAGAGAAAGATATTGTAGTTTCGACATAAGGAATATATCCGATATTATCTGTGAAACGGTTATTCCATAACGGTCAACCAACTCGTGATTGCGTAACATTTACATAGGGATGACTTCACTATTTGGAATTCATGGTTTAATAGCTTCTATGTGAGCAGCCATCCTCTATCAAGGAAATCATGAGAGGACATACAAGCCCAGAAATATCGTATAAATTGGGAAATATATACTCCGTGTGCAGGCGCTGCTGGAATGTTGCTACGTAGAAATGGAAAGTCCACAATTGGGAAGCTGAAATCATATCTTTTGTCGTAAAGTTTTGTTTTCAACCGATCCTCATTGTCAATGTATAGTGTGAAAAACTTCACGCGAAATTCACCTCAAACGAGTTGATACATAAAATTAATAGGCAAATTATTATGTGAATTTCACTTGAATTGAAATTCATATACTAGTAATTACATTGTATGTTTCATTATTATACGTTAGTTTGAATTGCACGAATTTTAACAAACATGATGACACACTTTTCTACATTAAGTGACATTAAAAAAATCTTGATAGTAATCGTGTTTTCATAATCATAGTGCAAAAATGTAATTATAAGTATTGAATGCCTCTTTTAAATAATTGCATAGGGTTGTAAAAGTGTTGACCATGCGTACATTTTAGACGCTCCCGTGCTTTAAACAAAATGAACTTCGGTCAACACTTTTACAACCCAAATGAATTGACAAAAAGAAGTTTGACATAATTTGTACCATTTGAACTTTTTTTCATAATTTTGAAAAAATTATAAAATGTACATGACAACATTCATACGAAAAAACTCATCATTGATACCATGATGGAAATTTTGTTTTGCTCCTAACGCGCGTTTCGTCTACAAAGTCCGAGTGACGCTCGAATAAAAACAAGGGTATGAAGCCAAATAAAGTACGAAGATTGATATGAATTCGAATTGTCTTTAAAATCATGTGAAAGATAAGTCCCACCGGACAGAAATAGGTAATAACAGTTTAAAGCTTTTGTGAACAAAAACAAGAACTATGGGGAATTAAGGTTTGCAAAAAAGAAATCACAGTCTGCAACATTTTGTTTTACTTGGTGTATTTTCAATGAATCGAAACCAGTTCAATCACAATCAAATCAAATAAAGTATATTGAACGAACGGGTTTTTAATAGGTTTACGCGTGTTTGGTCTATCTATGCACTAAATCTGAACTCTGTCAAATTGTGATTATAACAATATTTTGCATTTTTGATAAAATTCTTTTTTCCCAAAACAGATACCGGAATTCTTCAACAACTCGGAAACGAAACATTTGATTTGCTTTTTCACATCACACAACGACGACAAACGTCATTATCGTTTGTTGTTGATTATTCCGGATCTATGGGTCAAGAAATAGCCTCAGTAAAAGAGAAAATAATTCAAATTGTTACAAGTACACTGGGCTCTGCAAACGAACCAGTAAACTATGTTTTATCTTTATTTAATGATCCAGGTAAGTAATTTATTCACACAATGAAACATGTTTTTTCGTGTGTTAACTTCTGTTATTAAATCAATTAAATGGATGAATTTATATCAATATACACGTATAAGTCAAATAACAAATTTTACAAAAAATACATAGCTTGTTGTTCCGTGTGAGCCAAAGGTTTTGAACGCCGTACTTTGACCTATGGTGGTTTACTTCTCACAAAGTAATTGACTAGGATAGAGAGTTTGCACGCATACCGCATATTCTTATATATATATTGCATTACAAATGGTAGAAAACAATGAGATTCGCTTCATATACAAAAATAGTAATCAGTGACGCTCGAATAAAAAAAAGACGAAATAAAATACGAAGTTGAAGAGCATTGCGGACCTAAAATTCCGAAATTTTAAGTAATCTCTTCGTAGGGTAGAAGAACCTTAGTATTTCGAAACAAATCTAAGTTTTATACACAGTTAACTCATAATTATGTCCATTCATTTCATAATCATGATATTCTGAAAATTAATGACATTTCAAGTAAGTAAGTTAAACAGTACTTAAACAGTTTCATGCTATTTAAGGGGGTAGACCTTGGTTCAGGGAGATAACTCTTTAAATCAGTTATGCGTTTGTAAAAGTCAAGTTTCGTCAATGAATTTTAAGCAATTACCTGAAACAGATTGGAAATAATCTATGTATCTTAGAAACTTAGAACATATTTATGAAAATGGCTGACACAAACGTACTGATGATTTTAAGAGTTATTTCCCTTAACCTAGGTCTACCTCCTTAAATGAACTTCTAAGGGAAACATTTCCGACTTTAGGTATATTAACAATTTTATGTTATGTAATATTATGATTTGATATAAACACATGCATTTCTGTATTTAAATTGAATTCATTGAACAAAACACAACAAATGTTTTTCCATGTATTTTATACAATAATTCAGAGAACCTCAATAACGCGACAGCCTTTAGTAGTGGCACAGATATGATAAACGCCATATCGAATGTAAAAGTCGGAGGGGGAGGTGATTGTCCAGAACTAGCAGCAGCCGGAATATTAAAGGGTAAATACATGATATGTAGGACCCAATGATAAAGGGTCCGTGTAACACTTATCAATTCAAAGTTTTAAAAAGTTTTGAAATTTTAGATTTTTGGAATTTTGATCAAAGTTTTAAAATATCAAAATTCCAAATTGTGTAAAAGTTTTGAAATTTTGAAATTTTAACCAAATAATTAATATATCAAAACTCTAAATATCGTTTAGAAATTTAATAGTTTAGAAATTTGATCAAACTTTAAAAATAGGGGGGGGGAGGGGGGTTAAAATTCTGCAAGTTTTGTATATCTAAAATCGATTTTTACATATATCCATATTGGTAAATCAATTTTTCCCAAATTAAATTTAAAAGGGGGGTGGGGGTCAGTGAATAAACTATGTTAATCAAGTTTTTTTTTATCCTGCATTGAACTTTTGATGTCGTCCCTTATCTCATTTGATTCCAATTTTTTCTGTTTTGCTCTACGATTTCTTACTTTCTGTAATCATGTCGGCAGATGAATATATCTTTAACGATCATCTTTAACGTTTTAATCAACTATTTATTTTCTTAATTAATTGTTGGCCTTAGATATTCAGCTTTGAGCGTTCCTGATCCAGAAAAGCGCTTCGGTAGTAACTTTTAACGTTAATGTTGTCATTTTTTATCGATTGCATGACGATCATATATTGCCTTGTATCAATGTTTTCAGTTCTAAGTTTTGGTACGGTATGACATCTGAATTCATTGTGTCGCAATGAACGTTGTGCTAGTCTGGAATGTGGGAGGTTTTTAATATCTTTTTACGCCGAAATTAAGAGTAAGATCACATATTGGTAGCCTGGAGTCAGGAAACTCTTTATTGATAGATACCCGGTTGTGAATTTTGTAATTTACGCCAGACGCGCAATTCGTCTACAAAAGACTTATCAAAGACGCTCGAATCAAATTAAGTTAAAAAAAAAAAAAAGCCAATAAAGTCAAATTAAATTAAAAATGCAAAATGCTCCCTTAGACTGGCAACGTTTGGACTGATGCTTGTAAAACGTATATGCATTTATCATATACGTAGCTCCATTAGGGGCCCTAAATCAACCTCTGTTTTTAAATAGCAAATAAAAGGAAAAGGGATTTGTTTTTGTATCAAGGGATATCATTGTTCCGTATTTGTTATTTATGCATCTATAAGTTATCGTACGATAATCATTGTGAGGAAAGAAAAATTAAAATTCTAAATAATGATTTTAAATTTGATAGTTTAGAAATTTGATCAATTTTTTAAAATACTAAACTGACGTGCAATTTTGATTATTTCACTTTTTGAAAGTTTGATATTTTAATTTTTTGATTAAAATATCAAAAATAGAAAAGGGGCGAAAAGAGGGAACATGTAAACACGGCTCTGATTATAATCATTCTTAGTTGGGAATAAATAGCACAAAATATATCAAATCATTTTTAATTTCAAAATAAAAATTTAAAAGAAGAAATCGTTTTATTTTTATTTAACATATTAAACATCACATGGGATAACAGTACTGAAATTTAAAGATTGTGCATCCATTAAAACAAATATTAAAAACTATTTAAACTAGCATCAACAAGGCCAGAGGCTCCTGAATTGGGACAGGCGCAGGTGCACAAATGCGAAAAGTTTAAACATGTTTCGTGAGATCACAACCCTCCTCCTATACCTCTAGTCAATGTAGAATGAACTAACACATAGCAATACGCACAGTAAAACGCACTTTTAAAGAAATCCAAGTCCTATGTCAGGATAGGAAACAAAAGAAACTAATCAAAATGACAATGATAATAAATTAACAAAGGCCTACTATATATAAAGCTAGCAGTAACTGACATATGCCAGCTCCAGACCTCAATTAAACTAATTGAAATATTATATCTTCATCATATGAATAATTACCACAATCCTTCCCTGTTGTATTTATTGCTATCATTCATAAAATATTTGTCACTGGCAACCAAAAATCGATAATTCAAAATAGGTTCTTACAAATTTCAAAGAAACTTAGGATTCATATCGCTCGGGCAAAGTAGCCCTTATAGATAGATTTTGATATGTTTAATAGATATAGGAAGATGTGGTATGAGAGCCAATGAGAAAACTCGACAGCTAAGTAACAATGTATATAAGTAAACCATTATAGGTTAAGGTAAGGCCTTCAGCACGGAGCCTTGGCACACACCGAAAAGCAAGCTATAAAGGGCCCCAAAAATTACTAGTGTAAAACCATTCAAACGGGAAAACCAACGGTCTTATCTATATCAAAAAGAGAAACGAGAAACACGTATGAACTACATCAACAGACGACAACCGCTGTACATCAGATTAACTTCACTTTGGCGAAACAACTGAAATACAAATGTATTCAGTTTTCAGCGTGTTGTAGTTCCCTAAATGCTTTTACTTAAAATTCAGCGTTTTACAATGTACTGGTTTTTCAAGAGCAACATTGGTGTATAACCAAAAATGGAAAATATCATCATGCAGCTGACAGCGTGGCACTCTCTTACACGCCCAATTCTGATTGGACGTACCTGTGTTCTTTTACTTTCCTCACAATGATTATCGTACGATAACTTATAGATGCATAAATAACAAATACGGAACAATGATATCCCTTGATACAAAAACAAATCCCTTTTCCTTTTATTTGCTATTTAAAAACAGAGGTTGATTTAGGGCACCTAATGGAGCTACGTATATGATAAATGCATATACGTTTTACAAGCATCAGTCCAAACGTTGCCAGTCTAAGGGAGCAACCATTTAACTTCAAAAATGGGGATTTGGTTATTTTATTAAACTGCGAGAAAAAAATCGCGCTAAGCGCTTACAATTTAATTAAGTTTTTCCTTGCTATTAATCAAATTATTTGTTTCAAAATTTAACACTATAAGGTATGGGGGAAATCTTGATTAGGAATATTTGCGTTGTCCTCTGCTTGCACAGAATGTTTTTCTCCTCATTAAACTGGGGTTAAGAATATTTTTATGTCCATTATTGAAGCCCCTCGTGGAAGTATACAAATAATATAAAAAAGTATGTATAAACTATTCACAATAATTTTTAATTTTCAAAATGCCGACACCTACAAATGGATAGATGAGCGCATAATGTACAGCGGCAACTATTACATCAATATGAAGGGTGTAAATAATGTTTATGGTATACGTTTACTGATGGTGAATATGTTTAGCTTTTACAAAAACCAGAAAGATAAGTTTGATGTTAACGTTTCTTTTTTTTGCATTTTGCATTTTTAATTTAATTTGACTTTATTGGCTTTTTTTTTAACTTAATTTGATTCGAGCGTCTTTGATAAGTCTCTTGTAGACGAAACGCGCGTCTGGCGTAAACTACAAAATTCACAACCGGGTATCTATCAATAAAGAGTTTCCTGACTCCAGGCTACCAATATTTGATCTTACTCTTAATTTCGGCGTAAAAAGATATCAAAAACCTCCCACATTCCAGACTAGCACAACGTTCATTGCGACACCATGAATTCAGATGTCATACCGTACCAAAACTTAGAACTGAAAACATTGATACAAGGCAATATATGATCGTCATGCAATCGATAAAAAATGAAAACATTAACGTTAAAAGTTACTACCGAAGCGCTTTTCTGGATCAGGAACGCTCAAAGCTGAATATCTAAGGCCAACAATTAATTCAGAAAATAAATAGTTGATTAAAACGTTAAAGATGATCGTTAAAGATATATTCATCTGCCGACATGATTACAGAAAGTAAGAAATCGTAGAGCAAAACAGAAAAAATTGGAATCAAATGAGATAAGGGACGACATCAAAAGTTCAATGCAGGATGAAAAAAACTTAATTCACATAGTTTATTCACTGACCCCCAACCCCCCTTTTTAATTTAATTTGGGAAAAATTGATTTACCAATATGGATATATGTAAAAATCGATTTTAGATATACAAAACTTGCAGAATTTTAACCCCCTCCCCCCATATTTTTAAAGTTTGATCAAATTTCTGAACTATTAAATTTCTAAACGATATTTAGAGTTTTGATATATTAATTATTTGGTTAAAATTTCAAAATTTCAAAACTTTTACACAATTTGGAATTTTGATATTTTAAAACTTTGATCAAAATTCCAAAAATCTAAAATTTCAAAACTTTTTAAAACTTTGTATTGATAAGTGATACACGGGCTACATACATTGATTAAATCGGGTACACAAATTTTTATGATGACGCAAAAAAAAAGGCAAAGATACAAAAGGGACATTGAAATTCCATATAAAACATCATGGCAAAAACAAAAACAGTCAGTCCGACCTATGAAAGTACGCAACACAACATAAAAAACACATACTGAGCAACACTAACTCAAATAAAATCCAGGAGTGATCGCAGGGGACCAAATTGACCAAGAACAATAAGATACCTACCTAATAAATATCTTAACCAATAAAAAAAAGATCTAACCAGTCCTGTATTTATACTTAACTCTCCTTATTTCTCCCTAGCCGTATATAACGTTTGTACAAATATTTATTTTAGAGAAAGTGACATGAACTTTGTATATCTTTCAGCTATTGAATTGTCGTTAGTCGATTCAACAATACTTGTGTTCACTGATGCGGACGCTAAAGATGCATCCAAAATGTCTGAGGTGCAAACAACAGCTTTATCAAAACAAATCAAGATAACTACACTCAGGACGGGTCAATGTCGAACAAAAAAACGGTATTTTGATTCAGGTAAAAATAATAGATTAAAACCATATTATCATCTCTACATTTGATAGGCAAAGAGTATCTTTAACTAGTTTAAATGTTTAAGAAAGATAGTTTCATTCAAATGCGTATAGTATTTCACGATTTTCTACAATTCCTTAATGCTTTCAACAAACATATATAATTATTCAAGGTGAAAACACTAAAAAGTATGTATCACTTTGAATTATCCTAAATGCATTGTTGTTGCATTTTTAAAATTATGTTTTTGTGTTATTGATTGAAATTCTCAATGTTTGAATTTTCAATGAATAGTTCTTTGTGTTCCTATATAAATTGTTTTGATGATATTTATAATATAAAAGTCAGACGATCATGATAGTATAGTGTATCCACATAAAAAATATATATCATATACGTTTAGTAACTGTATGAAACATGTTCAAATGATCTGGTGAAGTTTACTTGCCACAACCAATGACTTATTCATTCCTGAAGGATATGGTGATACTTATTTGCAAAAAAAAATGACTCCTCCATACACACTTATCACATAAACATGTTTTTGGTTATGCTATGTTATTAAGTATGAATATAGTAAGTTAATGTTCTACTGAATTTTCATTTATCATGTAGCTTACCGAAACCAACGTGACACAAACTTCTTTGAGATAATAGCAGCTACTACCGGAGGCAGGGTTTATGATACAAATAAAGCAGACATAGGGAATGTTTTAGATGAAGTTATTGAGGTATTCTGAGATGATGATGATGTGTATTAAGTATGGTATAATTAAGTATAACTATAAAATACTGAACAGCTGACTTAAGACTGTTTTATTTAATGTACTATGTGAATGTATTACTTTGTTGGAGTGTGATGTATTATACCTTATTATATGGTAGGGCTAATGTAGTCTGCCTTTTGCACAATCCAATTCAATTCATTTGAATAAAATACTGTTAAAACTAAACTATTAAGTATGGTAGAACGTAAAGTTTTAATACATGATTACAATTTATTTATATTTTTAGTATATTGTAATGATTATCATCTAGAACCCCCAGAAAAGTAGTCAACGTTGAAGATAAAGAACATGACCCGACTAGGAGTCCTTTATTTGTTTATCCGATACAACTATATATGGTCATTGCTAAACGCGTTTTGATTCTCAATATCATACTAACTGTGTATTTCACGTTATACCCGTAAAACCATTATCTATTATATATTATTTAAAGTGTGCAATGTTAAACACAATCATATAACTGCAAAATAAATATAGATTCTTACATTGATACGAGTGGATGAACGGATTTATCTAATTGAGATAGTTAAAATTGATAATATAACTATCGAGATTGGATAAATCCGATAATCCACTAGTAACTATGCAAGAATCTGTTTCTCTAATGATTGAAATGTTAACCGAAAATCCTCTTCGAGTGACTTTCACATTGCACGAAGTTGTCAATTTCATTAACATCTGTTATAGCATATTTTGATTCATCCAGTTAGCTAATAAGGTCATGACCCTTAAAATCATCCAACGATCTTTTGAGATCACCGGCAACCACACGTTGATTAAATTGTTTTATACAATGAGTTCGGAAAGGGATTAATTTAGATAGAATTAGAGAACGAATGTTATTCAGTTAAGAACATTTCTTATGTTTGTATGACTAAGTTTGTTCCCTGCAAGAGAATGCGTAAGTAACAAAAGTTTTGGTTATTCGTTTTGCTTGGTCTTAAATTTTTATACCCCCGCAACTGCGTTGGGGGACATATTGTTTTAGCACGTTCGTCCGTCTGTGAGGCCTTCCGATCTTGCGTTCCTCGGGTTTTTATTACGGGTATATATTTATTCCGCATAACACGTCCTACGGTGTGAATGCTATAATAATTTAAATTTGCTGTCTGTTTGTACATATATTGAAAGTGTGCATGTGGTCAGGGTTTTAATTTTTATTAATATTTGCTCTTTTCAAAGACAGTTGAAATTTGTCATTTTTGGAGTAAATAATTGCATAGCATTTCCGGATAACTGGTCATGGTTTTGATTTATATAAATAATTGCTCTTTTTGGAGAAAGTTGAACTTTGTCATTTTTGAGTATTTATTTGGAGAACTTTATCTCAAAGAAAGTCTCAATTTGACTTTGTGTATGATACAGTTACTTCATAGTTGAGTGGGGGTGATCACTTTGTATAGTCGATGTTGTGTGAAATGCGGCTTTGTTTGTATTTTGTTTGTATTTTTGATTGTCATTTTTTTCCAGAACATTTATAGTTCGTTTTTAACACATGAGTTTTAATATGTCGCCTCTTCCAAACTTATCCAACGACACCCTTCGTTAGTAAGACATTAGGCTTTCATGCATCGACATCACCAAAAGTCGTTCTTGTAAAATAATTTTGCAATTAAAGAAAAAAATAGATAATCGATAGACAATGCTATTGTGCAGATATGAGGTATTATTGAAATGGTTTTTGACTGTAACTTTGCTGTTTAATGAACTTTTAAAAATTTCAAAAACACCGATGATTATGTTTTGATAGCACCTGCAATTACAAAAATAAGATTGACCTACCTCATGTTTTGCTGGTATTATCAAGGCTTAGAAAACCACATTAAATATAATGCCTTCAATTTATGTTAATTAAAAAATGTCACTTATGAAACACAAAACAGAATTTAGAAAGGAAAAAACAGCTTGTCTTTTAAACTCATTTGCAATTTTCAAGGATAAAGTGTAATACCTTTTCAATTTTGGTTTTACTTTATCATTGTGTAAATTTTGTTTAGTAATTTCAAAACTTGGATACATGTTTTATGTATATCACATTTACATTTTGTAGGATCTTTTCCCAACGTCAGAGGTCATTTTGGAACATTTTACATGGAACAGAGAGGACAATCAAACTAGAGCTGTTTATGTCGACAAATCAATTCAAGTCCTGAAAATTGTTATCAAAGGAGCATCGAGGAAAGATGAAATTGATTTCATCTATCCAAATGGTAAATTATTTTCTTGTCATTTCATACAAGAATTAATATTAAACATAATAATA
Source organism: Mytilus edulis (assembly GCF_963676685.1). NCBI lineage: Eukaryota > Metazoa > Mollusca > Bivalvia > Mytilida > Mytilidae > Mytilus > Mytilus edulis. The sequence continues at coordinate 64,204,437 of NC_092354.1, read as the reverse complement.
ATAATAATATAGGGTTATTGCATGAATATTGGGGAATATTGTCCCGAGTAGAATTTTATATTGCACGAGCTGTTCTACGAGGGACAATATTCCCTAATATTCATGCAATAACCCTTTTATTGTATAGCAATATAATATTTGAAAGTAAAAATTGGTTTAAACTAAGATTTAAACGTTGATGACGTCATGAATTTTGAAGATTTATTGCACTAGTGCAATATTAGAATTTTTTTTGGTTACGTTCTGTGGGAAATATTATATTGCTATACAATAATATTACATCTTGTATAATACATTTTGTATATAAATAGAGGTAACGAATTCCATACATGGCTGTTATTAGTGCTGAACTATTAATAGATGGTTTTCTAGTTTATATAGGAAACAATCATGCACCATAAATAACTTTTAAAGATCATGATTATATCTTGAAAATAATTCACATAATGAAAATAAAAACCGGAATAATCGTGACCAAAAGGCAATATAGGATCAAATAAATCACAGAAAGTATAATCAGGGTTGCGTTCAACATCGTAGCAGCTAAATAATGCTACGTAGATTTATGACTATTGAACGTGTAGCTAGCCTAACCAGCTATAAATATATATGTAACAGTTAGGCTAGCTACATGTTCAATAGTCATAAATCTACGTAGCATTATTTTGCTGCTATGATGTTGAACACAACCTTGATTATTGTGATAATTTTAAGAAAGGAGACAATAATTTAGATGTACTGTGCGTTTAATATAATAATGCAAATATTTTATATCATGTGCTGTGTTACAGGTACAAAAGAAACATTTTCAACACCGACAGCTTCACGTATATTTACAGATAAGAACGATTTGATTATGTCAATTCAGGTTTGATTTATCTTATTTTGTATACTAAATGATAACCAGTCTGAAAAATGTTTACAACACTGCATTTTTGTGCGCTAGTCCTAAGTCAGGAAAAAGTTGTTCAGTTGTTTGCGTTTGTCATTAATGTTTCTCGTTTCTAGTTTTTCCTAAAGATTATACCGTTTGTTTTCCTCGTTTGAATATTTTTACACAAGTCATTTGTGGGGCCCTTTTTAGCTTGCTGTTCGGTGTGAATTCGTGTTGAAATCCGATTTTTAACCTATAAGTGTTTACGTTTTACTAATTGTGACTTGAATGGAGAGTTGTCTTATTGGTACTCATACCACGCTTCTTATATCTATTAACAAAGGATAATAAAGAGGACAAGAATAACATAAATTACCAGCAAAATAACAAATGAATAAATTATCTAGAGAATATGAAACCTAACAGAAAAAGGGAACTAATTTTTTAAAAACCGATGTCATTCAATTTTCAAATGATACCAGGAACGCCGAAAACATGAACCATTAATATTCTTCAACTACAGTGTATAATTGTTAAATGTGAAGGACAATAAAGAAACAACTTAAAAATATTCTTGCCCACAGACCTAATGTTTAACAGTGTATTGTCAAAATAACAAAATCTAGTACAGTAAAGACGTTCCAGATCTAAATGCGTGTAATCGTTGATGTATCCAAACATACATTATTCTATATTTACATGAAATAAATCATGTCTATACTTGCTTCATAGATAGATATACACAATACGATTCTTTAACAGAGACACAATCTAAAATATATTAAAAAACGTTTTGTGCAAATTTTGTATTTCACAATCTTAAAAATCTACTTCAAAGATTTGACAAAAACGTTAATTATAAATTTACAATGAAGATGTATTTCAGCATATTCAGTGTTATACATAACGTGAGAAGACAATTTTTATAACATATTGCAGATTTTAGGAGACGCTGACACTGTTGACAAATCAATCTCGCGACGTTTGAAATAAATGCGAATAATAAGATTTGTTTTTCGTTTTCCCGATTTGTATATCTAAAGTAGATTTACGTAATGTGTACATCGATTACCGTTGAAAGTTATCAAACAATTAAATATACCCTGGAGACGTATTTGTTTTACATAAGATATATTACTGTATTGCGAGATTATTTTTCCAATATATATTTTATTTTGTTCATTTTCTCTTGAACGCTTAAGTATCTATTTAATAATAAATGCTGAAGCACTTGTCAAGTCGTAAATGCCTTATGTTCCCTTTAAAGTCTGAAATCCTGAAGTACCTTTTAAATTCAAAGAAAATCAAGACGTCTTATCGGATCAATACGTATCGTATAACCAAACATTGGATAGCTCCTTAAATTTATTGCTTCCCCCACAATATATTTCTTTGCCTTGTCTCCGCCACAAATATTCCATATCAATAATTTATTATTTGATTATTTCCAGAAGCTATCTCCAGGAATGTATAACTTACTTCGACCGAACATAGTACATATAGATTATGAAGTAAACATTACAGCCCAAAGTCCGATTGAAGTTGATGGTGAAACTGTGGAGGAAAACCATAATGGGTCATCTATATCAGTTGAAGGATCTCCGATTGTTGGTAATAGTACAAGTATATTTGTAAATAGTTGAATTAAAACGATAAAATTCTCAAATCGACTCTTTACACTACACTTCCGCACTATCGTATCAGACACAAGTTTTCCAATTTAATTAAATGGTCGTTTGGTAAATCTAAATGCAAATATATTTGCTGCAATTCATCTAAAGCCTTCTTCTCTAATGAGAAAGGTAAATATGCAAGATATACTTACCGGAGGTGTGATGTGATGATTGAATTTAGCTGTTAATTTTCTCATTGCTCCCTTTTAATAGCAGACTTATTTTCGTACTGTTATGAATCACATTTTATGACTAAAATCAGTAAAGCGCCGTCGAAATTGCATTCAAAGTCAACAACACTTACCGTTCTCAAATTTTCTCAATATACTGCTGACATTTACTCCCAAGAACTTATAATAGTATATAAATCAAAATCAAACGGTAATAACTGTCCTTTCCTAGATTTAAATCTTTAGGTTTTCAACGGGAAACTCCACACTAAAATTTACGACAAAGGGGACGTTTTTTCTTTTCCTATTGTTAATTTTCCATTTTTAGATGGTGATGTTCCATTGGCCCCATCTAACGATGTTTATTTTTCACAGCTCGTTCGCTATGGCAGTGTCTGTTATGACGTTTTAGATTTTAACGAACGTAATCTATGTACTACTGGTTAACTATTAAGCCATGGATTTCGTTACCATAAACTACTTGAAACCTTAACCAAATTGTTCCATATTTTTTTTTATGGAAATGTTGTTAACCGTACCCGGAAATTTAGAAATGATCCTGGTCAACTTATCGCTCCTTTAAATAAACTTATTCCAATAGGTTACCAATTCAACACTGTAATAATATCATTGGATATTGTTGTTATTGGTATAAATATTGATATTGTTATCAGTAAAAGCAAACTAAATATTACTAGTATGTTGTATATATATGTAGGACTCGTAGGTGCGATGGGGACGCTGAAGTGCGATGGTTTACGCCGGAGTGCGATGGTCCTTTAGCTGAAGTGCGATGGTTTTGCAAATACGTTTGGAAAATGTGACGTTCTCAAATACAACGTTATTAAATTAAATTGCTCCGTGTTGAAGACCTTATTTTGACCTATAATGGTTTACTTTTACAAATTGTGACTTGGATGGAGAGTTGTCTCATTGACACTCATACCCCATCTTATATATCTACATAGGCAGGAGAATAAGATTTAGTATAGACGAAGGATTCATACGTACACAGGAAAGGCAACAGAATGAAGCGAACGATTTAAATCCCGAATAGTTTGAGCATTAGAGCATGTAGAGATGGGGGTTACAAAACTATTTCAAACTAAGTCGGTAAACAAACCATTGGAGAAAAGCGACTTAAGACACCCCCTTATATACACACACACACACACTAAAAGTGGATATTGGTCTGCAGATGTGCTAAACAGTGTTTGTGGAAGCATGTATTATTAGAAAACTTTTTGTAAGACAAATAAAATATTAATTTACTCTTCTCTTCAAGTATACATCACATAATTTTGTGTTATCAACTTAATAACAAACTAAGATTAATTATTATCAATGTTTTCGTGATATCAAGTCGCTATATTTTTATTATATTCATGAGATGAAACCTGCTTTGTACGAAAAAACGTAATCTTTATAATTCTATTTTGCGTATACAGTTATCGTCTTCTGCAATTGGTTGGGACAAAATAAACCCGAATGGTCGAAACTTAGTGTACTTGGTGATGCTCAGTAGAGAAACAGCTAATTGCTAAAAAAAAATTTACCAGAAAAGGCGTCACGTCTCACTTTATATGAGTCGAGTATAATTGTACTTAGTGGTTTTTATTTCTTAAAAACTGTTACGATATCATATAAATAGATAAATGAGTGTTGTGATACAAGAACAAGTTACTAGTATATTTGACAAAATCCAATGTGTCCTGCTGAGTTAGTAGGCATGCGTGAATTTGGTATCGGCACAACTCGCATGCCGATGAGAGCGGACGTGAAATTTTTTGCAGAGACAATCCTTCAACATCATTGAAATTGTTTTGTCAAATTGATTTCATGGATAAATATTATTATCCTTACATCGTATATTTGATGAATTGGATTATATTTTTTTTTGTTGAGAAAGGTTTCTGCAGATATTTTCAGGTTTGTTTGAGACATGTAGTCAGATGGGATCTATTAGTAGTTTCCATGTGGGAAACTATTAGACCAATCTATTTGATGTCTGAGGGTTTTAGCTGTTCCCCTAATGGATCGGTAGTTTCTTTCCGGGATCCTTTATCATAGGATTTTCGGCTTTCCTCTACCAGGAAAACAGCTGGGCATTTAGCGGTATCGGTTTGGATTCCAAGTATGTCCTCTCCGGTTTCCCGTTCGTTGTCTAGGCATTTGTGCGGCATCCGTGGTGACCTTATCCTTTATATAATGTTTTTTATATTATTCATTTTTTTTATATTTTTGAGAATGAGCGAGTCAGGTGAGTGGGTGTGTTGGTGTGTTGGTATGCTTTATTACATTGTACTTATTGTTTTGGGGAAGGTTAACTTTCTGGTAGTAAGACCCGTCACGGCAAGGCTGGGAAACTGGATAGGCAAATGCTCACATTAAATCTGTATCGATACAGTGTGTTAAATATCTTCCTTTTACACCATAACCCATGGTGGTGCTCCTACTGAAGGAGGGAGATACGGAACATACATACGTTAGTACTATAGACATCACAGTCAGACCATCGCATTTCATCATATCTAACAACAAGTAAACGTCACAATTGTCACCATCGCACTTCAGCGTGTTAACCAACGCACTTCAGCGTGGACCACCGTACTTCAGCGTGACCATCGCGATTCAGAATACCATCACAGTTCCGAGTCCTACACATATACACATTCATGGATCTGTCGATACCTGCATCTTGGCATTGCACAAGATCGTTTTTCTCTGACTGTTGTTGACGTCCTTACACTAAATCCATGTGCATAATTTAGTCTAAGATGCATGATTTTTTTATTTGTTGTTAGTGGCTTTTAACTAGCTGTCAGTTAACTGTGAGTATTATCAGATCTGTACCTAGTGTCTTTTTGTTGTTGGAATGTACAAGTACCCGGCCACGTCCATTTGTATTTTGTTCATCTGATGAGTTCAGCATTTTTCAATTGATTTTTATAGTTCGTACTTATGTTGTACTGTTATATAACTGTCCCAGGTTAGGGGGAAGGTTGGGATCCCGCTAAGATGTTTAACACCGCCGCCATTATGTATGTATGTATGTGCCTGTCCCAAGTCAGGAGCCTGCAGTTCAGTGGTTGCATGTCGTTTGTTTATGTGTTACATATTTGTTTGTCGTTCATTTTTTTGTACATAAATAAGGCCGTTAGTTTTTTGTTTGAATTGTTTTACATTGTCATTCGGGGCCTTTTATAGCTGACTATGCGGTATGAGCTTTGCTCATTGTTAAAGGCCGTACGGTGACCTATTGTTGTTATTTGCTGTGTCATTTTGGACTCTTGTGGAGAGTTGTTTCATTGGCAATCATACCACATCTTCTTTTTTATATCAAGAATTGACAAAATTATAAGAGGAACCATGCAGCATTACACTAAAATACTTCCGCTCTATGGACGGGTGGTTGTTTCTTTGACACATTCTTCCTTTCTATTCTCAATTTTATTAATTGAACATTGAGGGTCAACATAAGTAGATCCTGACTTGACAAAACCCAGATAATACCAATTTTAAAAATTAAACCGACAAAAGATCATACAACAGGCAACAAAACACTTCGCATAAACTAATGAATGGGCAATACGATATTTTGTTTTATCAGCTATTTATTTTACAGGTAACAAATACACATACATACTGACAATAGTTAATTTTGGTAACGGCACATGTACTGAACTTTCCATTGTGGATACGTATGGAAAAGTGCTTATGAGCTATGAACCAACTAGAACGTTTTCAGACATTGATATATTGTGCTCTGCAGAAATAATAGTACCAAACACTGTAAGTAGAGTTTACCTAGTAAAATCCAGTTTTGTATTTTTTTGGGAGTTTATACAGTGTTCGCCTTTAGTCTCGTAGAATAAAAACGAGAAAATACACGAAAAATAATTCATTTCTTGTGTATCGTCCCTATAAAGCATATATATAATATTAGGAACGTGATAGGCTATATTATACGATTCAAATCTTATTATACCTTAGTTATCATTTTTTATGTAAAACAATTTCACAATATTTCGACTATTTTTCAAATTGCAAGCGTTGAACTATTGAACCGGTCAATAGTTTCAAACTATTGGACCTCAATGAAACTATTGAACCGCATGCGACTTTATATTTCGCGGAATTTTTAAATGCAGCTAGGGGATTTGATAATTTAGGAAACACCGTGTGAATTACAACGTCACGTTTTACCTTTCGTATCCAGAGTTGCAGGACGTAGCCTAAGCATAATTTATTAAAGTAAACATTTTACTGTCTGCGTCTTATATAACAATAGTTGACTATTCCACGCATTTAATTGTATGTTGTCTTTTTCGATATAACAAAACACTTACTGACTGAATATTCGTTGAAAAGTAAGTTTATTGTCACCTCGGATACAAGTTTTGCCCTCGGCTACGCCTCCTGGCAATAGTTACACCCCGGAGACAATAAACTTACTATTAACTCATGTTTAGTCAAAACGTATACAATATAATATCCAATCGTCCATTACAAACGCATTATAAGTAAAGCATGTAGGTACGATTTTTAAAAAAGGTATAACTGTATGGGGTTTTATAAATCTTGATGAAATTGCAGAGTTAATTATTAATTAATACTAAATACCTACTTATTATTCATGGCATGCAAACAGTAAGTGTCATATTTGATAATGTCATAATCGCAGAGAAGAAGACGATATCAACGCGACAATTCTCCACAAAAGATCAAAATGACGTAAGGAATCATAGGTCACTGGCTGGTTTTCAAAAATGAGGATATCAAGTCATTAAATCAATATTAGCAAATAGTAAATATCATAAGTCGACGGAGAACACAAAGAATAATGCAAATTCGAGAGAACCGCACAAACATTTTTACATATTTATTGAATGATATAGTTCTACATGCAGGCTTTTATTTCAGGCTTTTCAAGTTAAAGTAACTGCTGTAGATGAGTCCAATGCCATAATCATTCGCACTGATCCATCTGTCATCAGACCCACTAGTGTTGAACTGATGATTACATCATATAGAGGTATGTTATAATATGGTCTGTTCAATTTAAGTAATATAGTTGTATGAATTTTTACTTTGAAATAGGTGTAGGTCAAGTATAAGATTGTGTGCCGTTACGTTATCAAGATAGTAATGTAAATTAGTATAGTCATGTACTTTATGGTAACAACACATTATATAATATATTATTTTAATCGAAAAGACAAACATGCTTACGAAAGACAATAATATACAATTACTGCCTTTTCATGAAGTAAGTATGTGGTTTTATTGGCTTTTGATAAACTTAGCCCAACGGTCGAAATAAATAACTTATTTAACCCGCCACATTCTGTATGTATGTGCTATGCCTGTAATGCAGTGGTTGGCGTTTTGTTTATGTGTCACGTTTGTTTTTGTTTAATTTTTGTACATAAATTAAGCCGTTAATTTTCTCGTTTAACATTGTCATTTCGGGGCCTTTTAAACCTGACTATGCGGTATATGCTTTGCTAATTGTTGAAGGCCGTAGGGTGACCTATAGTTGTTTATTTCTGTGTTAGTTTTGTCTCTTGTGGAGAGTTGTCTCATTGGCAGTTATACCACATCTTCTTTTTTATAATCCACCTATTTACTGAAACAAAAGACTAATTGTTTTATCCAATATACCGAGAGAGGTGTATGTACTCGCAATTATTCACCCAAACCAATTTGTTATGCATTCAAAATCCTATTCATATGGAAAAACCTATATAGTTGGATCAATTTGGAATAAAAACAAGTATCCATATCGGAGGAAGACAGTCCGATTAATTTTTGAAGTTAACACCATGAAGTCCCTACAAAAAGAAACCCATTTTTTACGAGGGTAAATGTGTATTATCTTTAAAAAGTATAATTTCTAAATTTGGTTTACACGCAACATTTTGTTAACGGATTTACTTTGTCGTGACTATTTAAATTTAGTAAGTCCCCAATAAAAAAAGCATCGAATTGACTTAACTATTGTAATCGATGCATGCAAACTTTTTCCAACAGTTTGTCAGTTAGACATGACGACATTATGTTCGTGCGTTGTACTTAATGCTTGAATCCATTGATTGAATATTTGAAATATACACATTTAAAAAGACATCATGCACACAGTTGTAGTAAGTTATTAACAAATTAACAATTTACAATTTACAATGCATGGGCTTGTAAATAAGTATCAGCATTTTATGTGTATTGTAACCTAGATGTCATCTTATTAGCCTATCATCTTTCTGTCTTTTTTTTTGAATAGATGACATTGCTCTTGACAAGGAAAACGAAGTGTCATACAGTGTTGTTAATTCAGGAACACATAAAGAGATGTACAATGTTCGATTATTCGATGACAAATCATGTGCTCTTGAACCTCTGATATATTACCATACCTTGAATGCAGGAGATCAAGCAAATGGAAGTTTTATCCTGTTTCCGAAAAACGATATTGGAGTTCTGTAAGTATAAATATAAACTGATTTACACGTGGTCGTTGATTCAAGTATCTTTTATTCGATTGTGTAGTCAAATGTGTATCAAACGATTTGTTAATTAGATATAGAAATATGTGATATGAGTGCTAACAAGACAACTCTCCATCCAAGTCTCTTTTTATAAAAGTAAACTGTTAGAAAAATTAAGATTTATTATAAAAACTGCACTCAATCCCAATCGATTTATAATAATAGAACACAATACTGTGTAATTTAAAATTTTCTTTTCCTCTTATATTTTCAGAAAATTCATTATTTTTTTTACATTTACTTAGAACATACCAAGTAATGGTAGAACTGAATACAACGTTAGAACGACGACAAACTATAACAAAGAGGGTATCGGTAAGTTCATGCAGATATTCGTTCAGTTTTGATTTGCGATGAAATGCATCACTGTATTTAACGCGCTATGCCCAGAATGTTTTCTTTTGTGTAAGTCGGACCACAACTTTTGAGTACAATGTTATCATTTGAGTAAAGTTACGTTTATTACATATATGTACCTTTTTTGCTATATATATAGGATTAATATGGGTACTTTCGCATTTCTTTGTTGTTAACTTGGGTTGTCTCTTAAATCGATTTACTGTTTTAGTTTGATATTTGGATATCGTAAACCACTGATGCCGTCACAAGTCATTTTCAACCTTCTTATGTTTTTATCATTTTTCAAATAATACAAGGTTTTCGCACTTACGCCACATAATTTCCTTCTATTATCTTTTTAATTCATTATCTAATTTAATTTGTGACGATTTGTTCGAGTCGTGAGAGTGCTATGCATAGAACATATAAACAAGAAAGAATTCATTCAGATCCATTATAATTGTAATAAGTGAAATACTATAAAAAAATTAATGAAATAAAACAGCATTACTATATAGTCAAAGCAAATCCAACCCTTATAACTTATGTGAATTGTCGGTTATGAAATAATTTTTCCTTAATATTGCAGTAATATGAAATTTTGCAAAACAGTCCCTACATTCTAATATAGGAGATACTGAATTCGTTCCATATTACTTCGTCTGCTTTGTTTTTAGTTAGCAATATTTAGGTTTTTTTTGTATAACATATGTCTTTTGAATGATATGTTTAAGCCATCTTTCTTAGAAGTAGAATCATTTAATCTGTGTGATAGAGAGCATTTAGCACAATGTGGGGTGACAAATAATTGTGTTATTTTCCCTATACCACATTCCTTAACTTTTTCGTGTCGAGATTAACTACTGGAAGGATAGACGTCTCCAAATACAATAGATACCATGCATTAAAACCAACATAATTGATAAAAAAAAGTCTTAGATGCATGATTTTGTATTAGTTTTTTTGTGGCTTTGAACTAGCTGTTAGTACTCTCAGATCAGTACTTATTGTCTTTGTGTGGTTGGGATATACTATGAGTTAAGCCCATTTTAACTGATTGTTATAGCTCGTTCTCATGTTGTACTGTTACACCACTGTCCCAGGTATGGTGAAGGATTGGGATCTCGCTAACATGTTAAAACTCGCCACATTCTGTATGTATGTGCCTGTCCCAACTCAGGAGCCTGATATTCAGTTGTTGTCGTTTGTTGAAGTGTTACATATTTGTTTTTCGTTTCCTTTTTTGTACATGAATTATGCCGTTAATATTCCAGTTTGAATTGTTTTACATTTGTCATTTCGGTGCCTTTTATAGTTGGCTATACGGTATAGGCTTTGGTCAATGTTGAAGACCGTACGGTGAACTATAGTTGTTAATTTCTGTGTCATTTGGTCTCTTGTGGAGAGTTGTGTCATTGGAAATCATACCACATCTTATTTTTTTATATACACTATCACCTGAAATGCCAAAATATCAAAATATAAAATAGTGCCCCCTCCAAAAAATGGAAACAAAACAAAACAATTAAAAAGTACAAATAGTAAATAAAAAAAACGTCTAATATAATGCTACTCAACTTCGACTACAAAGGAATGCATTTTATACGAAGACAAATATTCCATTCAATTATATATCAATAAATGAAATTGAGGGGTATGTGTCAAAGAGACAAAAATCCGACCAAAGAGCCGAAAACAGCCGAAGTCCTGACAATGTAAACTAGTTTAGTGATAATAGAAGACATACTAAACTCCGAAACATACACAAAAAACTGAAATCTTAAATCCTACAAGACTAACAAAGGCCAGAGGCTCCTGATTTTAGACAGGCACAAAAATGTGGCGTGGTTAAACATGTTTTTTTTAATGTCAAGATGTAAACAACGTTTCAGGTAATATAAAGCATGCTTCCTAATTTTATATTTTACCATATGTTTGGAAAACAAAAGTGTTTAAACTTCAGGAATCTGACAAACACGTGCGAAAATCATTAACCAAATCTGGCACTTTAAGTCTTGCATATTGTGATAGTTAATTATATAAAAACACGAAAAGCTATATTATACAAAAAATGAAAAGCTATATTATACAAAAAATGAAAAGCTATATTATACAAAAACATGAAAAGCTATTTGATACGGTATACAAAACCTTAACGCAAGTCCTAATTTGAACCTGTGATACATTAATGTTTACGATTTCTATCATAAAGACATCAATATAGTCGTCAAATCTTTAAAAATCTTCCTTTTTTGCTTCATTTTTGGCTGATATAAAAAAAGAAGAAGATGTGGTATGATTGTCAATGAGACAACTCTCCACAAGAGACCAATAACACAGAAATTAACAACTATAGGTCACCGTATGGCCTTCAACAATGCAAAAAGCCCATACCACATTGTCAGCATATTTTTAGTTTCAAACAGCCGATGCGTGATTCGCAGTATAACAGTGTCCTCTTTTCATGCTTTTCTCATGTTTTTGTTTTTAATTTGATGTATGCAAGTAGATTTAGAAGGTTGCAACATTTGTTATATACCGTTGTATCATTGTTTGTTTGTTTGTCCGTGTAAAACAGATGACAAATTACATGTATTATAAAAAGTACGAAGTAACAGTTGTTTTCCAAATATGTGGTATTCTCAAATTGTGTTCTAGGTAACGAAAACTGAGAGGCCAGTCTGTGAAGTTGTATCAGTGATGGGCAAATGTGAAATTCCTTCACTTAATACTGCAAATTGTTCAAAATATAATTGGTATGCTGAAAGTAACTTATACTTTCGTGGAACATTAATTGAAAGCATATCGTCTTCCGGTGGTTCAGCTGTTCATTTGGAATATCAGAATTTAACAGACATTACAGAAGGACCCCTAAAAATCAATATAAGGTAAATATCTTATTTTTTGATTGTCAGGTATTGTTTCTTACAGAGCCTCCAGTCTACAAAACAGAACATTAATAACGCGGTTCAATTCAATAGTTCCTTTTTAAAAGGTTTCTTGACGAGACTTAAATTATTCAGTGACAAATACTTTAATTGCACATGGTATAACCTAGATTAAGAACTCGCCAAAAATCACCGTGGGTTACTAGAGCAGAGAGTAGACATATGAACGGTCAGCATATTGTTTAAGACGAACGAAATGTATTAAATGCAATCAACGATGAAATCATATTAATAACGAGATGTCAATCCTTAACGTGAATACTTAAAGTACACAAATGTGGAGTTTCAAAGTTGCTCCCCTTTTTTCTTCTTTAAAACGTTTTTATATTGATTGCTTTGAAATATTTACTCACGATCTCACTATTTGGAATGTTTGTGCATATAATACATAAGTAATTAAATTTTGGATATAACACGTCTTCTGATTGGCTGAAAGTGTTTTGTCTATCAGCTCATAGACACAATTCTGTCATGTGACCGCGACGTCATCAACGTTTTGTATCATTATCTTTTCCTTATTTGAATTGCATTAGGAATGATTTTTACTGTCTATTCGACATAACATCAGGAATGTGATGACCACTTTCAAATAACACTCTACACGGGTTAACCACATGTTTGATGTTCATAGACAAAAACAAATATTACAGTTATTCCTTAAATGTATTATTTGTATTTTAGTGGTGTATGTTGTACACCTTACATAACAATTGATGCAACCGATGTTGACGGCTTTATGTCACGTTGCATACTAGATCTATCTAACGGACTTGAAGTTGAATCAGTCGATCCAGTTGAGGATGTTATTTTAATTCCATCTACACCTGTAAGTAGCCAGTACATTTCTAAATGAATTTGAGAGATTTGAATGTTTTCAATCGGTAAATTGTCTCTCATTTAAGGGGGTAGACATTGGTTCAGGGAGATAACTCTTTAAATCAGTTAAGCGTTTGTAAAAGTCAAGTTCATCAATGTTTTTTAAGCATTTACCTGAAACAGATTAAAAATAATCTATGTAACCTAGAAGCTTAGAATATGTTTTTGAAAATGGTTGACACAAACGTACTGATGATTTTAAGAGTTGTTTCCCTTAACCTAGGTCTACCTCCTTAAAGGGTTATCACTCCTATTTAAAACGTTTTAGGCAAGGGACGACCAATTATCGTTATAGTATGATAGTAGTAACATTTGAAAAAAAAATGAAACGTGGTGTCGCGTTTATGCCAATATTTGTCTCGTGGATAAGGTAAAGTATTTTGTTAATCAAAAGAAGACACTTAATTCAAATTTAGATTTAGTACAGATGGTAAAACATGATGATTTATTTAGAATAATTCGAACAACTCATTCATTAAATATCTGTTCATTATTATTTAGACAAACACTGTTCTGTAGTAGAATTTAATAATTTTAATTTTCCAAAGCCAATATGGCTATATAATGACGGTCAATTTTACTTTGTGGACGAATCTAAGGTGCTCGAAGAAAACAAGAGATTGTCCTCAGGAAGAGTGAAAATCCTAATGAATTACGATTGGGGTCGATCGCACCTGTCACCTACGGGAATCGAACTTGCAACCTCAGTTGAGACAGACCAGTGATACAATACACGTATCGGTCACGGAGGCCCTACAATAAAACCTAGACACCGCTGTATTGTTTATAAAATTATTAAAAAAAGTAAAACAATATGTTTTCTGTTATCTTCGACTTCGACTGAAATATGTTAAATCAAAGCGATTTACAAAACATACAAAGTAATTAAGATATTCAGGGGTACAATTCTTTATTTCGTTATACGTAAATATAAACATTACACTTGGTCGGGACATTATGTAGCCTTATCAGGTATTGTAATTGGTTTTGTTTTATTTGATTAAGTGTATTAGCATTCGCAGTTTTCTATTTCATTCTTGGTTGGAATTCATATAATTTTTGTTAGTTTTACTGTTTTCTGATGAAATTGTCGCTTAAAGATTGAAAGTTCAGATTAACTCGCAAGTTATTCTCAGCACTGCAAAAGTCAAATCCGTAATGTACGGGAGGCAACTCTTGATATTAATTTCAGTAAAGGCATAGGAAAATATAAGGGAATATAAAGTATCACATGGGAAAAAAGTAAGATAAAAAAAAAATACTGAACTCCGAGGAAAATTAAAAGCGGAAAGTACCTAATCAATTGGCAAAAGCAAAAGATAAAAAACTTCAAACGAATAGACAACAACTGTCATATTCCTGACTTGGTATAGGCATTTGCTTATGTTGGAAAGGGTGAATTAAAACTGTTTTTTTTTATCGCTAAAACTCTCACTTGTGAACGCACAAAACGAGGTATTCTCATGTTTTCACAACATTTTCCATAAGAAGTTAAGCTTTGTTTGAGCAAATTACATTGTGTGTAAAGATTGCAAGTCTTTTAATGTCTCGGTTAAATGCATATCAACTTCAAAGGTAAGTTTAAATACATGATATTCTTCGTTGATATGTATTAATATAATTATTCCATTGACATTAAATAAAGGCAACAGTAGTATATCGCTGTTCGAAATTCATAAATCGATTGAGAAAAACATACTCCGTTTCTACAAATATGTCGATGATAAATGTGGTTTACTTTGAATCATTTATGTGTGCTTCATAAATGGAAACATTATCCCAAAATTTGCATTGCAAAAGGCGTAATAAAAATTCCAAGCTTGAATGACGATATGCCATATAAGACTATAAACTCCTACTTTTCTTTGTTTCAGACAAACACCAACAAGTCATACGTAGTAATTGGAGCTGTCAGTGGATGCGTTATATTCTTATGTATAGTCATATTGATTGGTGTGATAACTAAAACATATTTCGGACGTAAGGACAAAAAGAAGAAATACTGCATCACATCAAGGAATGGTCTACAGAACAAACCAATAAGAAATGTTCAAAACATATCTTTTTCATTTCACAATAGACTTGAAAAATTTTAAGATTATGACAATGATTCTTATTCGCAATGCTACTAAAATACATTTTGATGGTTTGTTTCATATTTTGTCAGAGACATACTGTGGAATCATTTGTTTTTTTGGACACCAAATTTTGTGGGTTTCGTGGGTTCTGGTGAACCACGAATTCTTCCAACGAATAACATTTTTCAATAGACTTTGAATAAAGAGATTGGCAAAACAACGGCATCACATATCCACGCATATGTTTACAGCAATCCACACAAATTTATATCCACGATAATAAATGAATCCACAGTATCTCATTAGTACTTACAGGCGATAGCATTCGCAAATCTATACCAGTATAATTTAGACAAATCAATAATTATACCTACAAATACGAGATTCAAACGTATTTCAAATTAGTTTGCAATGTATACAGCAACTGAATGTATAGAATTGTAAATTATGTGTGATAATTGTTTATTAAATCATTCTTGACATCTGTCAGAATTTAACAATATACTGGTATTATATCGATTTTTTGTAAATTTAAAAACACAAAGAAGAAAGGTCAATGTTTTGTTTTAAGTGAGAACATATTTATGTATTAATATCGAAATATAGAAAACAAATTTTTCTACTGTATTGTTCAGTGCAATCCATTGAATGCTTTTTTCAAGTGGCAATTCTCCTTATACCCTATTCATATCCATAAAAAGCCTTTTGTGGTTTTTTTGTATCAGTGCTCATTATTAGTCTGTATCATGAAGTTGTGAAAATATGACAAAAATATACGAAACAAAAGACTGTGTGCTTGTATTATCCATTTATGCTAAGCAGTTCATAAAACACTGATAACTTGTACAAATTTTTGTACAACATTACAACTTATATATATGTTTGATCATCTTTAAATATCCATAATTTTACGTAAAACACTGACGAGTCTAAAACGTGAGCACACGAACTTTATGATCTCTGAACAATATGCACATAAACCGGTTATTAACTTGTTAAGGTATAAATAAACTCATTATAGATGTTAGGATTAAATTTTGTAATTACGCCAGACGGGCGTTTCGTTTACGAAAGACTCATCAGTGACTCTCGAATCCAAACCAGTTAAATAGTTCAAATAAAATACGAAGTTGAAGAGCATGGAGGCTTAAATTCCAAAAAAATTGGCAAATACAGCTAAGGTAATCTATTTCTGAGGTAGAAAACCCTTAGTATTTCAAAAATTCAAAAGTTTTGTAAACAGTTAATTCATAAATATGACCATATCAATGATAATTCATGTCAGCACTGAAGTGCCGACTACTGACTGGTGATACCCACGGGGAATTAAAACTCCACCAGCAGTAGGATCGATCCAGTGTTTGTAAATAAACTCAACATAGATACCAGGATTAAATTTTGTAATTACGCCAGACGCGTGTTACGTCAACAAAAGACTCATCAGTGGCGTTCGAATCCATAAAAACTTAAAAAGGCAAAATAAAGTAAGAGGTTGAAGAGCATTGAGAACCAAAATTCCAACAAGTTAATTGCCAAATACAGCTCAGGTATTCTATTTCTGAGGTGGAAAACCCCTTAGTATTTCAAAAATTCAGAAGTTTTGTAAACAGTTAATTAAATATTATTTTCTAAGAGACAAATGCCTGTGACATTTAGATAAAAACAGCTTGAACAAAAAAAGCCAATTGGATCAGAAAAGAAATGTCAATAGTAACTACATGTATACAAGCATACATTTACCATTTAAAGACCCAATTACTGTGCCGCGCATAACGGACTGACCTTAAAGGGAAATGATACTTAACACATATGATCTAAAAACACAGTTTGTTTTCCAACGGTACTAGTTGTGCATCCCTGAAGTTCGACATGTTATACTTCTATCAACATGATCAAAGAAGAATTCATTTAAAACACCCGCGTATCGACAAATCTGAAGATCGTAAACGTCATTTTCTAAAAATTAAATATATATTAGCAGAGGTATTGGTTTTATCAACTTATCTAGTATATCATGCGACTCCACCGTTCAAAACTTTATATCTCTCTATTTTGATAACATCATGAACATAGAACCACCTATAATTTCAAACACACACAAAAAACCCGCAGAAGTTTAATTTTTGATTATACGTCGGTAACATCAGACGTGAATGTAGATAATAATACTCCCTGAAATTGAAACTGTGAATTGTCGAAGTTTAGATATGTTCCTTATGGCCATGTTATTACAGGGACCTCAGTATCGTCCATCACAGAGAGGTTAAAAACTTTGCGAAAAAAGGACCAAAATATCGTCCTTCGTCTAAAATAGATTGTCGTCAAGTCACCAAAGATGCTCTTTCCTCGTTTTGTAAAAAGTTGTGTAAACGGGAAAAATCTGATAAAATCTCTTGATTTTTATTTAAATAAATGTATGAATGTCGTAGATAAGAGAATATCACATTTGAATATAATTTAGAAGTAAAGAAAAGAGTAAATTATACACATATTTCCAGAATAAGAAATAAACTTCAAGAACTTTCAAATCAGTTTGTGTTTATACCGGCCGACAATGCAGCCAACAATGTGGTGGTGGTATGCAGTAAATAATACACGGACGTTTTTAAGAATGAAATTTTAAATTCATCTACATTCAGGTACATCCGCTCCACAGACATGACAGAGAGTCATATAGTAAACAAACATATCACAACCACATCAAAGCTTAAGGCTTCTTCTGAACATTGGAAGGTCCCTACTATGTATTGGCTACCTAAACTACATTAAAAAATCCATTTGAATATCGTTTCATCTCGGCCTCTAGTGAGTGTTCTAAAACCAATCTTTAATTGCTTTTAATATGTTCAATAAATAAACGCATTAAATATAACAGGAGAACAACGACATTAACTACTATCAAAGAGCTTATCATAAACTATTGTAATGAAATATATGAACATAGTGGTATAAACTATTTTTGGAGTGTAAAAAATTCTATGGATGTTGTAGCGGCCAAATTTGAGAACAAAAACCGTTGTTGCCTATTGTTGTATTTTTTGGTAAGTAGTGATATTCTATTTTGAGATAAGTTACTTTTCCTTTACTTTAATGAACCTCTTTAGGGAATTTGCACGAAACGTGCTTGGTGAAAATCTTTGATTATGATGAAAATAAGGAATACCACGAAGTAAATAAACAAACACTGAGGTCAAAAAGTGTAATTAGTAAACGATCATCACTTTCAAGATCAAGTTTATCATCGCAAAGGTCAAAAGAAGAACAAAAACGAGTTGAATTAGAGACAAAATTGGCAGCACTTAAAAGAAAGAAAGACATTGAGTTAGTGTAAAAGCCGGTTTCTTGAGGCTTTTAGTAAATAATAAACTAAACTTCTGAATAAGGTTCTGTAACTTTTATTTCAGACTAACGAAGTTCAATACTATATGGTAATGTAAATAAAGCCCTGTAAAATATAAATGTACTTATAAATTACAGAAAGATAAATCTGTTTACTAAGTAATAATAATTAAAACTAATGTTCGTAATGCATAATCAAACTTATTTAGCTGCATACATATGTATCTGATCACAAAAATATATAATGTGGATACCATAGCAATTACTTGTCTCAATTACAATTATACCAATTCGACTTTAAATTATTATAGTACATGTTCTCATATGCTGTCTCATACCAAAGTCTATTGAGCAATACTTGTTGATGTTGATAATCTAAACTACACAAAACGTAAGCTGCATGCTTGTTAAATCAAATAGCAACTAATCACAAAAAGTAACAATAAAAGCAAAGCAAATTTTTAAAACTAAAGCTAAGCGAAGCAAGAATACAAATACACTTAGCTTACCTCACATATCGTGCAAGTGGCACATTTCCATATAAACTATATTACACACTATATCTTTAATACAGTAAGGTTTAAATATACCTGTATAACAAAAATGTTTATTATAAATCTTTGTTAAGCAATGTTTATTGTTTATAGTAAAAATCAATATTAACCTAGATATCTATTTTCAGTTCTTATATCGATTTACTTTAATTCGATTAACCTTTAAACATTACAACATTCTTTCGGTCCACTCGACACTCGCAATCATTCAATTTATATGTAAACTTTATCTTCAAATCATTATACCAGATTTAATAGGTTATTGAAGTATTATTTTATATGATCGTAAAATTCAACTCTTCTTATGTTTTAATATATATTTACGTTCTCTTTTGTTATGAAATTTAGCTCTCGTTCTCGACATTCAATCTCAACATGCATACGTGTAAAATATGAACTATAGGACAGTTATTGCAAAGTTTATAAAGAAAGATATAGGACTGACCTTATTTATGAAACTCCAAATCACAGAATTGTTATTGTATAGATTGTTATTTGCAGACAGGTAAAATTATAGGTGTTGACCACAAGATGTCTTCCCATAAGATATAGAACAAAAGTACTGACCAATAGAAGAAATGTCCGAAAGCGCTCAAATCAACCGTGAAAATAAAGTAATAACTACAGTGAAATCAGACTTAACCAAAGCATAAGAATAGAATTCGTCCGTCAATAGTTCATGTCAATAAGTTAAAATAGAATAACACATAATACTAATCCTTAATTACAGAATGTAATTAATAAGCTAACAATATAACTTTATTCAAATATGTACTAATATCAATTACTGAGAATATAAAAATATACAAAATACATAAAATAACAGGCTATCACATTAGCAAAGTTAAAATTAAAATTAGAAGAAGAAGAATTGCAACTTGACACCGATATCGCTATAGCAGATGCAAAAACAAAACTATTAGACAAGTATGAAAATCTTGAAGTTGAATCAAATAGTACATGTAGTACTCACGTTTCCAAAGTACAATCAAAACCAAAGAAATCTGACACTGCACAAAAAACAGCTGTGAATTATAGCGTAATGGCAAAACCGTTTGTACCAAAGAACGAGATAAAAGAAGTACTCGAAATTAGACCAGTTAAAACCCTAAAGGTCAATAAAATTATATCTACCGCAAACAACACACATTTGAAAGAACCTACAAATGAACATAATACGACTGTGATATCCAGCATTAAACATGATGAAAATATGAACCATATTCAGGCTAATACAATGGAAAATAGTATGTCTGCAGTAGTGAAACACTTACGAAAACCTACACCGGATATTAAGAAATTTGGAGGAAACCCTTTAGAATACAGAAAGTTTTATAGACAATTTCAAGCAAGAATAGTTGCAAATACAGATAACGAGGAGGAGAAAATGACTTATTTGGAACAATTTACATATGGCGAAGCAAGCAAAGTAGAAAGTGGATTCAGCCATAGAATAGGTGAACATGCATATAGTGCAGCAATCAAACAGTTAGAAGAAAGATACGGAGATACAGAAGTTATTGCAAATGCATTCATTAAAAGAGCACTAGAGTGGCCTACCATACAAGCTGGAGATTCAAAGTCACTTGATGATTTCTCTTTATTTTTGATTGAATGTGAAAATGCAGCTGTAAACATGGAAGCTATGCGTATTCTGGAATACTCCGAGAACATTAAACGACTAATGATTAAATTTTGAGAAGGGACAGTACTACATTCCGCTACCCTTCCGTGACAGCAATGTGAAACTGCCAAAAAATGCTTCCCAGGGCCAGCAGCGATTGAGAAGTCTTAAGAACAAGTTTATCAAGAATCCTAAATTCAAACAGGACTATACTGATTTTATGGACAAACTGTTAGAAAGAGGTTACACGGAACACGTCCCTAAGGAACAGTTCAACAGAAAGGATGGACGAGTATGGTATATCCCGCATCCTGGTGTTTACCACAGTCAGAAACCAGACAAAATTAGAATTGTGTTTGACTGTTCAGCTACATATATGGGTGTGTCTCTAAATAAACAACTCTTACAGGGACCAGATCTCACTAATAACCTTCTAGGTGTTCTCATAAGATTCCGTGAAGAGAAAGTTGCAATTTTAGGAGATATAGAAGCTATGTTTCACCAGGTGAAAGTGCCACCACTTGATAGAGACTGTTTAAGATTCTTTTGGTGGCCAAACGGTAACATGGAGAATGAACCGGAACAGTATAGAATGACCGTGCATTTGTTCGGTGCCACATCATCACCAAGTTGCTGTAACTATGCGCTAAAAAAACAGCTGAAGACTTCGGTGAATATTATGACAAAGAAGTAGCACACACAATAACTAAGAGCATGTATGTTGATGATTGTCTTTCGTCATTATCGACTGACGTTGAAGCAATATCGTTGATAAAGAACGTAACTTCTTTGTGTGAAAAGGGTGGATTTCATATGACAAAATGTATCAGTAACAGCCCACTCGTAATTAAATCGATACCAGAGGAGGAGCGTGCCAAAGAGGTCAAGCAGTGGAGTCTTGAGGATGACCTCCCGGTTGAACGAGCATTAGGTGTGCAATGGTTTATAGAGACTGACACTCTTGGATTCAGAATTAAGTGCAAAGAAAAGATAGCGACTAGAAGAAGTATTCTTTCAATAACTAGTTCAGTATACGATCCTTTAGGAATTATATCGCCGTACGTGCTGAATGCAAAATCTATTCTACAGGGTTTGTGTAGACAAGGGTTTAGTTGGGATAAAGAACTTACAGGACCTGATTTAAAGAAATGGAACGATTGGTTAGATCAGCTTTCTGACCTTGAGAACGCGAGAATAGACAGGTGCTATAAACCTGAAAACTTTGGAAAGGTTGTTTCATCTCAGCTTCATTGCTTTTCTGATGCTAGTGAAATTGGCTACGGAATGGCATTTTATTTACGTCTTGTTGATGATGAAGGTATGATTCATTGTTCTTTTGTACTCGGCAAGTCTCGGGTAGCACCATTGAAAAAGGTAACTATACCTAGGATGGAACTTACAGCCGCAACTCGAGCAGTAAAACTAAGTAAAGTAATATTAGAGGAGTTAAACTACAGCATAGACAAAACATTCTTTTGGACAGACAGTATGTCAGTATTACGCTATATCAGCAATCAGAATATATGTTTCCACACTTTCGTTGCAAACCGCTTAGATATCATTCATGAAGCTACAATTGTTGATCAGTGGAAGTATATAAATACAAAGCTTAATCCCGCCGATTATGCATCTAGGGGAATGTCAGTTTCAAAGTTTGAATCAAACCCAGACTGGTTCAATGGACCAGAGTATCTTTGGAAACCAGAAATAGAATGGCCAGAAGGGCACATAGACAAGACTATTATTGATGAAGATAAAGAAGTGAAACGAGTCGTTAACACTACAATATTGTCAAGCGAACATCACGGATTAGATAGACTGTTCTCTCTATTCTCAGAATGGAAGAAACCGAAGAAAATAACTAGTTGGTTATTTATTGCGTTGGACAACTTTAGGAAACTCGTTAAGAAAAGAAAACAGATAAGAAACAGACGTCAGTCAGAAAGTGAGAACTCAGTGGATAATCAGAATGAACGAACATTTAGAAAATCATTGAACGGAGTAACGAAAGATGTTCAGATCACGTTACCGACAACTGAAACTCTTAATAGATCAGAAATAGCTATCATTAAATATGAGCAAAGTGTTCACTTTGAAGAAGAAATACATGTACTTCAAAATATCGACCGAGGTAAAGTGTTAAAGAAGTCATCTAAACTCTTCAAACTTAATCCATTTATAGACGAGCATGGTTTGTTAAGAGTAGGAGGAAGATTAGAGCTTGCTGATTTACCGTATGATGCGAAACATCAAATATTATCACCGAAAGACTCTAACATTTCAAAGTTGATCATTGAAGACATTCACCGTTCAGTAGGACACTTGGGTAAAAACTCAATTCTGGCGCAACTAAGGCAAAATTTTTGGATTATTGGTGCTAGCTGTATGATTAAAGGAATAGTATCAAAATGTGTAATCTGTAGGAAGTACTGTGCACCATTTGTTGACCAAAAAATGGCTAATTTACCAAAAGAGAGACTTATATCCGATAAACCACCATTTACGATGGTTGGAATGGACTTTTTTGGACCGTTTCAGATCAACCAAGGAAGAAGTTTAGTGAAACGCTATGGGGTTATCTTTACTTGTCTCTCCATTCGTGCCGTTCACTTGGAAATCGCACATTCTATGGATACAGATTCTTGTATAAACGCAATCAGACGTTTGATATCTCGCAGAGGAAATCCAGAATTCATAAGATCAGATAACGGAACAAATCTAGTTGGAGCAGAAAGAGAAATTAGAGAAGAAATAGAAAGATAGAACATAGACAAGATAAATAATTTCATGCTTCAGAAAAGTATAAAATGGGCATTCAACCCTCCTGCCGCGTCACACTTTGGAGGCGTGTGGGAGAGATTAATAAGATCAGTAAGAAAGGTGTTATATTCTGTCATGCAAGAGCAGAGTCTTCTATTGAACGATGAAAATCTAAATACATTGTTTTGTGAAGTGGAAGCAATCTTGAATAACCGTCCGATTTCTGAAGTATCTGAACACGTAGACGATTTAAAGGTGCTTACTCCGAATCATATTCTCTTATTA
Source organism: Mytilus edulis (assembly GCF_963676685.1). Lineage (NCBI taxonomy): Eukaryota > Metazoa > Mollusca > Bivalvia > Mytilida > Mytilidae > Mytilus > Mytilus edulis. Next base: position 64,180,372 of record NC_092354.1, on the reverse strand, counting down.
AGACCTGGCGAATACTTTCCTCCAGGAACTTTTTGTAAAACAGACAATTACGTAAGAAGACGTTGGCGACAAATACAATATCTAGCAGACATTTTCTGAAAGAGATGGACTCATGAATATTTGCCTTTATTACAAAGTAGGCAAAAGTGGAACTCTGAAAAGCGAACCTTGAAAATAGGAGACATTGTATTGATCCAGGATAATACACCGAGAAACCTTTGGAACTTAGGGAGAATCATTGGAGTACTAAAGGACAAATCGGACAATGTTCGTATAGTGAGGCTGAAAACATATCCAACAACTTTATTACGACCCATTGCAAAGTTGTGTTTGGTATTAGAAGCTGATATTTAGAGTCATAGTTTGAACTAGTCATGTTAGAACAGTAACTTGTGTTTAAAAGTACTTTGTTGTATAAATGGACTATATAAAGGTTTAGTTTATTGATTGTCACTTAAATTGGGAAATTATTTGGCCTCCTTATAATTTTTGATAATTGAGTTCTTTAAGACCACAATTAAGGGGCTGGAATGTAGCGGCCAAATTTGAGAACAAAAACCGTTGTTTCCTATTGTTGTATTTTTTGGTAATTAGTGATGTTCTATTTTGAAATAAATTACTTTCCCTTTACTTTAATGAACCTCTTCAGGGAATTTGCACGAAACGTGCTTGGTGAAAATCTTTGATTATGATGAAAATAAGGAATACCAGAGTCAACCAATATGGTATGTTTCTTTTATTTATTACAGATAAATTATCTTTCATGTTTAAAGTTAGAAATTTTGAGTTTGATTGATGTAAAACTGATAAAACTTGACCTTGATAATTTGGCAATTATTTACCGTAAATGTTCATGCTATTACTTTTTTGAAAGAGAACAAGTGTATGTTACTACCGTAAATGTTATGATAGTTGCCATTTTGTAATGTATTAATTCAGAAAATGTTAGTTTTGATAGTAGAATTTAGTGTGTTTTATCTTTTATTTTGTAGTTAATCTTTTCGTACCTGAATAAAGAGATTTGAACGGAAGGAATTAGTATTTATTTGGTATAGACATCTTAGATGTTTTAGATAAATTACGTACTTTTGATGATCCTTTTGATTCTGTTGACAGTTTTGATTATTCTACTCTTTACACTACACTTCCACACTATCTTATCAAACACAGTGGCGGATCCAGAAATTTTCATAAGTGGGGGCCCACTGACTAACCTAAGAGGGGGCCCGCTCCAGTCACGCTTCAGTGATTCCCTATATAAGCAACCAATTTTTTTCCCAAAAAGGGGGGGCCCGGGCCCCCGGTGCCCCCCCCTACCCTAAATTCGCCTCTTAAACAAAAGTTTTTCTATTCAATTAATTGGTCGTTTGGTAAAGCTGAATGCAAATATATTTGCTGCAACTCATTCAAAGCCTTATTCTCTAAAGAGAAAGGTAAATATGCTAGGTATACTTACTGGAGGTGTGATGAGATGATTGAAGCTGTTAATTTTCTCCTTGATAAAAGTTATGTACGTTTCGGCAAAAAAATTATCGACAAGTTGTAGGTATCCCTATGGGCACTAATTGTGCTCCTTTTATAGCAGACTTGTTATTGTACTGTTACGAATCACAATTTATGACTAAACTCAGTAAAGATCCGTCGAAATTGCATTTAATTGATAAATTCAACAACACTAACCGTTATCTTGATGATATTTTTTCGTTAAATAATCAAGAATTTTCTCAATATACTGCTGAAATTTACCCCAAGGAACTTACTTTAGATGAATTAATTTAAACTGTAATAACTGTCCTTTCCTAAATTTAGATATTTCGGTTTTAAACGGGAAACTCCACACTAAAATTTACGACAAAAAGGACGATGTTTTTGTCCCCTATTATTAATTTTAAATTTTTAGATGGTGATGTTCCGTTGGCACTATCTGACGGTGTTTATTTATCACAGCTCGTTCGCTATGCCCGTGTCTGTTGTGACGTTTTTTATTTTAACGCACGTAATCTATGTATTACTGGTTAATTATTAAACCCTGGATTACCATAGATTACTTAAAACCTTAACTAAATTTTTCCATAGATATAAAAATTTGGTTTGGAAGTTTGGTTGTACCTGTAGAAAACTTATTTCAAACGGAATAGCACATCCTCTTTTTTACTAAAAAGTTGTTAATAATTATCAAAGGTACCAGGATTATAATTTAGTACGGCAGAAGCGCGTTTCGTCTACATAAAACTCATCAGTGACGCTCATATCAAAATATTTATAAAGCCAAACAAGTACAAAGTTGAAGAACATTAAGGATCCAAAATTCAAAAAAGTTGTGCCTAATACGGTTAAGGTAATCTATTCCTGGGATAAGAAACTCTTTAGTTTTTCGGAAAATTCAAAGTTTGGTAAACAGGAAATTTGTAAAAATAACCACATTATTGATATTCATGTCAACACTTCGGTGCGACTACTGGGCTGGTGATAACCTCAGGGACGAAACGTCTACCAGCAGTGGTATCGACCCAGTATACTGTGCCCGGAAAATATGACATGATCCTTGTAAACTTACCGCTCCTTTTAATAAACTTATTCTAAAAGGTTACCAATTCAACACTGTAATAAGATCATTGAATTTGTTTTTATGGTATAAATATTGATTTTGTTATCAGTAAATTAAAAACCAAACTAAATATTACTAGTATGTTATATACATATACACATTCATGGATCTACAATCTGTCCATAAATGTATCTTGGAAGTGCTCAAGGTCACTTTTTACACTGAATCCATTGAATTTTTGGATGTGTACGGATTGATATTTTAGTTTTAGATTCATGATTTTTTTATTAGTTGTTAGTGGCTTTGAACTAGCTGTCGGATAACTGCGAATACTCTCAGGTCTGTTCCTAGTGTCATTTTGTTGTTGGTATGTACAAGTACCCGGCCACGTCCACTTGTATTTATGTCCATCTGATGAGTTAAGCTGTTTTTAACTGATTTTTATAGTTCGTTCTTATGTTGTACTTTTTATATGTGTTATATATTTGTTTTTCGTTCATTTTTTTACATAAATAAGGCCGTTAGTTTTCTTGTTTGAATTGTTTTACATTGTCATTTCGGGGCCTTTTATAGCTGACTATGCGGCATGGGCTTTACTCATTATTAAAGACCGTACGGTGACCATTAGTTGTTAATTTCTGTATTATGTTGGTCTCTTCTGGACAGTTTTCTCATTGGCCTTTATACCATATCTTCTTTTTTTTTATAATGAAAGACAAATACAAAAAAACATCTTTCTAATCAATTAACTTTCGCTTATATTGGCATATCATATATAATTCTACTTCTCGTTAAATGTTTGTATCTCATTTGCCCAACGGCAACACATTTCCCTGCAGTATAATACATTATTACCCATCGGATTGAGATTACATACATCCCCGATACGATACCTCGAACACGTTGTTATCAAATAAGAGTGCATTACCAGGGTGTGCTTTTGCCAAAAATATACTGTTCAATTAGGGTTTGTGAAGAACGACATATTATTCTGCGTTTAAGTTTACTCCATTTTGCATATGTACTAAGTCTGGTTGTTTGGGCTGTGTCCTGTTGTTTTTTGTTTGTACGCATGTTATTTTTGAACAAGTACTTATGGCGTATGTATGTGGTCTGGTGAAATAAGGTGATTTCTGTAATCTGTTGATGTAATACTAAGAACTGTCGAAAAACATGTCCTTGCAACTATCTTTAAATGATCATGAATTCAAAGGAATGACTCAAACTTTTCCTCAAATTTAAAATGATTTTTCATGTGCGTTTGTGTTCAAAATTATATGCAAGGTCCATTAAACTATTCTTGATCTGTGGCAATGTTATCCAATGGTATTTTGATTTTGTTCACCAAAGACATATTTGATCACTAAACCGTATCAATTTTATAAATTGAAGACAAAACAGATTCAATATAAATATTTTTAATAGTCATATATTATACACTGTAGCCCGTAAAGAAGCACCAATCGTCATGTATATTTTCCGATCCTACGCCAGGGAAATGACGTATTTTGACAACATCTCCCTTGCGGAGATATACAACTGCATTCATTGACCCTGTTTGTGATCCTCCACCAGTTGCCGCATGACCCCGCGATATTTCGTTGTTGTTTTTAACCATTTGAAGATTTAACTCAACACCTCTACCTCTCAGAAATGTACAGGCAAAGAAATATATGCCATCACAAGGCGCTGTGAAAAAACCCGAGTGTTGGTCATATGCTTGACCAATATTGGTTATAACGTCATCAAAAACAACAATCTGTTTCGAACCAAGGGTAACACTGGGTTTCAATCTTGCATGAAATGCAACTCTACAGGTACGGATAGGTGGATATGCTATTTTTAAAAGAAACAAGAAGAAAATTACACAACTGCATCAGTTTTGCTGTAAAACAATTGTTCATATTTTGTGAAAACTAGAAGAAAAAAAAATTAATAATACGGTGACATTTTTATTAATTGTTTAATTTCATTGACGTCTAGATATGCATTAGCTTACAATGTATTCATTGTTTCTGTTCATTACATTTGCGCGCATTCTTTTACAGGCATTTTCGTAATGTTGCATGCGTTTGGGTGTTATAATACCTTATGTTTTAATGCACGTTGTTTAACCAAACATAAAGTATTTATGTGCTAAAATGCTCCATCTATTTTGAACATATGTGTAAATAACTGAGCACATCCAATTATTTACACTTCAACATTAGCCTCTACTTTCTAAAATCAATAAAACAAACACAAGTTTGGATACTGAATGGCGCAGTGACCACCTCTAAAATTTTATTTCTTATACAAAATGTATCTGATCTGCATTTTAGTCTATCAAACTAAAATAATAAAAGTCCCATCAAAAACACAAGATGTCAGAATCTTGGACAATATGTTCTGCAACAAAATAATCTACAAAATAAATACAACACTTTTAAATACTGTTCTACATAAAACTTGAATACAAATATTTTGTATACAAAAAAAAAAAATGAAAATAAACTTCTACCTATATATATATGACGTGCGCGTATGTGGTCACTACCCAGTCCTCGATAACTAAAAACCCGTGCAATTTACTTTTATACTGACCGCCAAACCGGTTAACGGCAATAGTATACAACTTATACAAAATCTCCCTTATAAAATTAATGCGCAATCTTTCAAATACCTTCCGCATACCGCACATTAATTCATTTATGTTTTAATGCACGTTGTTTAACCAAACATAAAGTATTTATGTGCTAAAATGCTCCATCTATTTTGAACATATGTGTAAATAACTGAGCACATCCAATTATTTACACTTCAACATTAGCCTTTACTTTCTAAAATCAATAAAACAAATACAAGTTTGGATACTGAATTGCGCAGTGACCACCTCGACGCACAAAGAAAGTAGACAGAAATATACAAGTAACTAAATTCCAAGATGTTTAGAAACTGATAAACGCTTTTGTAAATTTCCTACCACATATCCGTCTTTGGCTCTATCTGATTTCCAGCGACCGTGCATTTTAAATAATCTATCAGATATACCATTCTGAGCGGCGGCTGTTGCCCCTCAAGCTCTGAAGCTATGTAAACCAAAATCAGTTTTACTACAGCCAAAATCAGCTAATGCCATAGATACGATTTCTCTAGTTCTAGTGTACGACAGACATACATTTTTCTTTCTTAATGAAAATACATTACGATTCTTAAAAAAACGAGATCGATCTAAAAATATACATATCGGACTTCATATCTATATTTGCTACATCTAAATAGTTTGAAAGTAAAGCAACAGGACATTGTGGACTTTCTAGATTTGATATCAAAACATGGTTGCCTTTTCTATAACAATCTGTTTTGCTTCTTTCGACAAAAATATCTATATAACCATCACAAAAACTTATATGTTTGGCTTTAATGTTACATAATTCATTAAAACGTAAAAAACCAGTATAAGCTATAGAACAGATAGTAAGTAAACGTAAATCTTTGAGTGTGCTATTGGAAGTATTATATCTAGCAAACAATTTAATCATAATATCAGGTGTCACAGGTTCGTTTTTCTTAATAGGTCTAGAAAGTGTTTTTCTTGCTGACTCAACTATTGAACAAATTAAATCTGAGTCGCAAGGATTTTTTACACCAGCTAAATTGTGTGCCCATCTGATACTATAAAATGCAGACTTTATTAAACTAAAATGATTTGCAGATTCTATTAAATTTTGCAGATAAAGACCAACATAAATTTCTTTGCCTGGTAAAGTACAAGTTATTTCACGATACTTTTCTGTCCATTTGGCAAATCTTTTAAAACCACCACTATATTTGTCTACTGTAGATTTAGCTCTAGCATCAGTTACAGTTGTTGGCAAATTATGTAAAAGCACACGAAGCTCAGGATGTGCCACTTTTTCATTTTCAGACCAGAATCCAGTAGAAAATATTTTCTGTAATCAAATAAACACTCCCATAAAAAATGTATTATATAATCAATACATACCGTTATGATTTCTATATGGTCCTGTGACCAACACTACACAATGCAAATAGGCAACACATCTTAGAAGATGTACGTCCAGTGACACTTTTTAAAACATATGGTCCAGTGACCTCTAAACACATACATGATCCAGCAACCTTTAAGGCAGTCCAGCGTAATCAGTACATAAAAAACACCCAGTGGTGCAACATCCAAAATCTGTAAATAATAAACAACATATTAATTCATCTGAGATGCATCCAAACGAACATCTAAAACATCTCTGACAAACCAAGCATATTCTAAATTTTCCTTAAATAAAAGAGGTCAACACGCAGACGATGGCCATTTCGGAACGATTAATGTTCCTACTGCCGTGCAATTAGTTAAATGATTGATGCATTTGCTAACTAGATTAACAGGAGGGACTAACCGATTATTATCCCCCTTCCAATTACAAGTAAAAGCATCAATTGCACTCGTACCCGGATTCCAAAATAGAGAATTAAATCTCCCGAGTTTCGCATTGTTCATATTAGCGAATCTATCAACTGTATGTAATCCCCATAATCTATCTATGAAGTTGAAAAATTCAAACAAAATACCCCAATCGTCAATATCGACGATCCTACTCAAAGCGTCTGCTTTTTCGTTATCTTCCCTCGGGATCCATTCTGGATGTAACGAAATATTACAAGAAACACAAATACTAAATATTGACAAAGCCAACGTTTGCAATTCTGGTACTTTGCTACCTTTCTGAATAATACCAACAGCATTTTGGTTATCTGTGAAAAACGAAACTAAACTATTCGATAGTAAATGCTTAAAGCTATCTATAGACAGTTCAATAGCTTTCAATTCTCTCCAAGTGAAACTTTTAATAGCTTCATGCTTCAACCACTGCTTGTGCATGATATAATCAGAATTAGCTACAAAACCTGCAGCTGCACCATCACTGGCGTCAGTGAACACTTTAAAATCTGAAATTTCTCGCAAGATTGCCACAGGCTTTAAACTAACGACATTTTGTCTCCAAAATAAAATTTCTCGTATAGAACCTGAATAAAAATTCAAATCTACAAATTGATCCCACTCATCTCTACTGTTAATCACTGAAAAAATGCACCTAGTCATTATCTGTGTGACATTTCCTATAACTGGGGTAACAGAAATTATTTTACCACAAAATTTCGCAAGCAACCTTATTTTCACTTTTTGAGGCTGTTCTAAAATTACTCCTGCTAAATCTACAAGATTTGCCACTTTCTCTGGAAGCAATTGAAATAGACAAAGCTTCAAATCCCATATAAATCCAAGCCAGACTTAATTCTGGACAGGCCTCCAAATACACTTATCTTTATTGGGTACAAATCCAGACAAAATCTAGTCATGTTTCACCCGTACAGCTTGTTGTGCACATACCTGTTCTTCTTCTGCTAACGCCAAGCCATCGTCCAAATAAACAGTTATCTTAATATCATCCTTACGCCAATGTTTTACCAAAGGACGAACTACCTTTGTAAAAATGTACCCTGCTGATGAAAGCCCAAATGGCAAAACAGTAAAAACGTAATATTTTACAGAATTACCAAATTTCCATGAAAATCCCAAATATTTTTGATGATTAGGAAAGATATTTATGTGATGATAACCAGACTTAAGATCAAAGACGAATCCAAAACAATTCGAAGTTAAAAACTGACTAGCTGTTTTCTAGTCCGAGATTACTCTGACGTCCAACGGCTGTTTTGCCAGACAAGCTGGGGCCGTGGGACGTCAGAGCTCGTCCCATATCAACAAGTGGATATTTGCCCACCCAAAATAGATGCGCTGCTTCGTCGCTTCTGGTGCCGACTGACGGCCTTAGAATTATATAAATCGGGCATCAATCTGTTCATTTTTTATTTATCTTTTCATTTATGTAAGTTTTACCTACCTGCCAACCTTTATTTTTCCATATTTTAACAGATTTCATAGAGACCCTTTGTACCTGTAAAATGTCCGAATTTCTTTTATGCAGAAGACCCTCTGGAAGATGTGTAGTTACTGTTCCCTCCGTTCTTGCATTCCTTGGCCCAATGCCCATACAACCCACATTTGTAGCAGATGTCTCTGGCTTTTGATCTGACGAATCTTGAATTAGGGCCCGATGCCCCGCCAACACAAAAGGGCGGCTGTGAAACAGTTGCAACACATTCAGCTCCACGAGCGACTGAAGACGGACCGCCAGTAGCTTCAGCGGGTCTTTTCTTTACACTTCTGTTACCGCTACTACCCTTTGTTACTTTCATCTTCTTCACGGCTTTCGTCTCTGCAGCTCGTATCTTCTTCTCATCTTCTGAAGTGCTAGCTACCTCGTCAGAAAGATATTCATCAACGGTTTTCCATCCTGCCTCTGACTTGTCCGCTATACGGATCAGTTTGTTTCTCTTCTTTAACACCTTTTCAGACTCCTCCAACAACGAAACGGCCTTGGAATATCTCTTATGATGCAAGTTTCTAAAGCGCCACTAATATTGTCTAAAATGTCTGAATTTATATCAAACTGCACCTGATTTTCTTTGTATCGTAAATTATTCTCGGTGTTCTTGACTTTACGGGCTAAATCTTGAGTAGTGTCAGCAAAATTTCTTTCAATCCCCGACAATTTCTTACCAAAGTAGTTTTGCAAACGCGAAAGCAAATCAGCATTGGAAATCTCCTCATCAGGAACCGCAGCATGTGAACCAACTTCAGGTTGAATATCATTCAATAAGTTGTCTGGCTCCATATCGGACATGATGAAAATAAACTTCTACCTATATATATATATGACGTGCGCGTATGTGGTCACTACCCAGTCCTCGATAACTAAAAACCCGTTCAATTTACTTTTATACTGACCGCCAAACCGGTTAACGGCAATAGTATACAACTTATACAAAATCTCCCTTATAAAATTAATGCGCAATCTTTCAAATACCTTCCGCATACCGCACATAAATTCATAACTTTAAAAGAGAACTTTAATCTATCTGTGATCCTTCTATGAACTATTTCAATAAAATCCACGAGGAGTTTTACTTGACTCAATTATAGTTGATCTTTTCCTCAATAAATAAATAGAAAATTATTGTACATTAGTATTATATTTATTTGGAAAACTTGTATAACAAATTTTAACATTACTTACTATTACCAAGCAGTTTGTATGCCTTCTGCAGGGTGTTAATTGCATCTACTAATGTTTCCTTTGCGGTACCTTAAATGAGAGTTTTTGTCATACACATAATCTAAAGGGGTTAATATGTATTATTATTTCAAGCATTATAGTTTAGGCAAAATTAATGACAAGAAACAACGTATCAAACTAAAGTTATAATTAATTTATGTAAACCAAATAATTTTCGCGAGCGTTTAATTTTCGCAACTTTCGTGAGTTAAAATAACGTGAATGTAAATTGTCAACAATATGTAAAATTTTTCTTATTTAAGTGCATGAAATAAATTTAACATAATAGAATTAAATCGCATCGAAGTGTGAAGGTAGGTGTCAAACGCGAAATAATGAACCCGCGAAAATAAGTTGCTTTACATAATTAGATAAATATAATTGATTTGAAACTATCATGCCGACAATACACTGTCAGAAAAGGTATGTCAAAAAATAAATATTGAACCCTTTTACAAAATAAATTGCTCGAAAAAACAATGAATGATAATAAACAAATGTTGATGATCCAAGTTGTGAGTTAATTGATTTAACAAGAACATATCTTATACTTGCTTCGAGATTTATGCATTTCGAATTCACAGGATAAAAAATAACTTTTGAGTTATACCGTACAAACGCATATTAAAAACGTACCAGCATTTTGGCAACAGTCATCCCCCGCGTAAGCAGTTATTACAGTAATCAACAGTAGGCTGATATGTCGGTTTTTCATTTTAGTTCTTCAAAGTGGCCCGTGTAGTTGAATCGGTAGGTCTAGAATTGAAATATCTGAATTAATACTGTAATAGTTAATTATGACATCTCGTTATAGTTTCGTTTCTTATAAATGATGAAAATGATGACATAGAGTCATTTAATACAATAATGATCTTATTGCGTGATACGTTCAGTGTATTTAATTACAAATATGTTACACATATGTTGTATGCTATAATAGATTGGTTGGTCTGTTGAAATAATGATATAATTGATTCGTTTATTTATAAATAATTAACTCCCAGTGGCCAATATTACAACAAATGTCTTAAACGTTTGTGTCTGGAACATACACAACTTAACACAACTATAAGTAGACAGATAAACATTTTCATACAAAACATGTTAATACATTGAGTCAAAATAACACATGATTAGAATGTATTGCATTGAACATGTTGAAGTAAAAATACAAATTTCAAGGCCTTTTGATTGACGAGGTTGTGCAAGACCTGTTGGTGACCTTCTGCTGTTGTTTTTTATTTGGTCGGGTTGTTGTCTCTTTGACACATTCCCCATTTCCATTCTCAATTTTATTTCAATGTTGGCCATAGTATTGGCCAGTTTCGCCAACTGTGATAATATTTGTCATTTAACGAATTATCCAAAATGTACCTAATTTCACATATTCAATGAAAACTGTCCGACATGACCGAAAACTTATAACATTGAAAATAAAATGCAATTAAAACAAAATAATGCTGTCAATTTTTTTTTTAATGGAGTTCTGTTATAGCCTCCGTGTTTTAGTTGTTGGCACATTTAAATTGTATGTGATATATTGAAACGCTGCAAAAAGAAATCATCATCGTTTTCATTGCTCAAGTCGTACAATGTCGTACAATGTAGATTAAGGAGCTATCGGAGCTATAAGAAGGTATATTGACGTAACATTTCTTTATTTAGAAGAAGAAAAAAAAATAAAGTAAATAACTCGAAAATGATGTTTTATTCGATAAAATTTTACAAGTTTAAGTGAAAATTGAAGTGAGCCATATCCCCGTGAAAATATTTATTACATGTACCTTCCGCACTCGAGGCGAGTATAAGTTGCACCTAATGAGGTGAAGATAGAAAAGGTCCTTTTGTAAAACAAAACTGTTAGACATCACGTATTTCATCGCAAATATATATATTAAACTTTTATTGAGAGAAATATGTTATCCGAAAAAATTTCAACAGTGAAATACGTCAAAGAAGTATAGTTTTTAAAAGAGAGGAGAAAGACACCAGAATTATATGCTAACCCAGAAGTCGAAAATAAACTAACGGGTTATTTAAAAGTGCGCACTTCATTTTTTTTCCGAATAGATAGAAAAATATTAAAAGTCATTCCTTATTTAAAAAAAAATCCATTTAAAAGAAAAAATCATGAAAAAGAAACGTTGGTGACATGAACAGAATAATGTGTATGATCTGATAAACAGAAACCTTTTAGTCAACAAGAAGACATGTGAAATCCAAAATTGAATAATACATATCAAGATAAGTAGAATGTTACATATCTAATCGAAATCGAAATCATTGATTCTGACATTATTTATGTAAATCAATATCTGATACTGCATCTTTCATTAGCCTTTCCGGACTTCAGACTTACAATAATACAAAACAATATCTGATACTGCATCTTGCATTAGCCTTTCCAGACTTTATACTAACAAAAATACAAAACAGCAACGGCGCCTTGTTTTGAAACCATTTTCATTTAGGTCAACAGAGTTATTTTATTTTTCTGTTTGATAATTGTCTTGCTTACAAGAATCCATATATGACTCGTAAAAAGATATTTTTACATATGTGTATACATGTGACGGGAAATACAACATTGATCTTGTCAATTGGTCAATCGTGTAAATGTCTATTTATTGTAAATTCAAAGTTATAAGGGATACCCTTAGTTTCACAGTATAATTATTCTTCGCTAAACCACACACTACGGAATGATATATATATATATAGAAATGAGGATACATTTTATATGGCCTTCCAAATACCGTTTCAAACCCTAACATCACTGAAGAGACATTTATTGTCGAAATCCGGATCTTTTGTACAAAAAATATTAACACCTTACGTTTGTGGCATAACATCGTGGCCAGAAGTTAATTGTTTTCTGTTTAGTATTAAATTTATATTAAGATCCATTTTGTTACATCTTGTGATCAATTTTATTTGGCAATCGCCAATTGCAGTCAGTAGGGTTAAAGAACATCAGTTGTTCGACCTGTTAGTCAAATGCGTTTTGTTTAAATATACTTCTTCACTTTTTTGGTCTTTTGGAAAATGTTGTTTGTGCTGTATTTACACCCTTCTACAACATGTGTACAACGAAACTTGTTTTACATGCACACGTGTAAAAATTGCGGTTTTTATCCAACGCAATCATAGGTTTGAACGGAGTTTTCAATTAAGACTCGTTTATATTTTTTCGTTTGGGCTTGTGTCATATTTTCCCTCCAGTTTATATGATCCGTTCATCCTATTTTGACTCTTAAAATTCAAGAGTCTATCTAAAAATGAGGGTACATTTTATATGGCCTTCCAAATACCGTTTCGATCCCTTACATCACTGAAGAGACATTTATTGTCGAAATCGGGATCTGGTGTACAAAAAAATATTAACACCTTACGTTTGTGTCATAACATCGTGGCCACAAGTTAATTGTTTTCTGTTTAGTATTAAATTTATATTAAGATCCATTTTGTTACATCTTGTGATCAATTTTATTTGGCAATCTCCAACGGCAGTCAGCAGGGTTAGAGAACATCAGTTGTTCGACCTGTTAGTCAAATGCGTTTTGTTTAAATATACTTCTTCACTTTTTTGGTCTTTTGGAAAATGTTGTTTGTGCTGTATTTAGACCCTTCTACAAAGAAATTTGTTTTACGTGCACACGTTTAAAATTTGCGGTTTTTATATAACGCAATCATAGGTTTGTACGTAGTTTTCAATTTAGACTGGTTTATATTTTTTCGTTTGGGCTTGTATCATATTTAACCTCCGGTTTATATGATCCGTTAATCCTATATTGACTCTTTAAATTCAAAAGTCTATCTAAAAATGAGGGTACATTTTATATGGCCTTCCAAATACCGTTTCGATCCCTAACCTCATTGAAGAGACATTTATTGTCGAAATCCGGATCTGGTGTACAAAAAAATATTAACACCTTACGTTTGTGTCATAACATCGTGGCCACAAGTTAACTGTTTTCTGTTTAGTATTAAATTTATATTAAGATCCATTTTGTTACATCTTGTGATCAATTGTATTTGACAATCACCAATGGCAGTCAGCAGGGTTAGAGAACATCAGTTGTTCGACCTGTTAGTCAAATGCGTTTTGTTTAAATATACTTTTTTCACTTTTTGTGGTCTTTTGGAAAATGTTGTTTGTGCTGTATTTAGACCCTTCTACAAAGAAATTTGTTTTACATGCACACGTTTAAAAATTGCGGTTTTTATCCAACGCAATCATAGGTTTGTACGTAGTTTACAATTAAGACTCGTTTATATTTTTTCGTTTGGGCTTGTGTCATATTTTCCCTCCGGTTTATATAATCCGTTCATCCTATATTGACTCTTAAAATTCAAGAGTCTATTTGAAAATGTGGGTACATTTTATATGGCCTTCCAAATACCGTTTCGATCCCTAACATCACTGAAAAGACATTTATTGTCGAAATTCGGATCTGCTGTACAAAAAAATATTAACACCTTACGTGTGTGGCATAATATCGTGGCCACAAGTTAATTGTTTTCTGTTTAGTATTAAATTTATATTAAGATCCATTTTGTTACATCTTGTGATCAATTTTATTTGGCAATCGCCAATGGCAGTCAGCAGGGTTAAAGAACATCAGTTTTTCGACCTGTTAGTCAAATGCGTTTTCTTTTGGAAAATGTTGATTGTGCTGTATTTATACCCTTCTACAATAAAATTTGTTTTACATGCACACGTATAAAAATTGCGGTTTTTATCTTCTTCTTCCACTTCCAGGATTTTATAAATCACTCAAATTGGGAGTTCCTTCCTTTTCAGGGTTTCCAGGCTCTGGTTCTTTGCCTTTTCCTTGAAAACATTATCGTTGATAAATTCGTTGTCTACGATTTTTGAACTTCCGAGTTCCTCCATCTTTTGAACGAAAGCCATACTTGTATTTACCCTAGGATTACATCCTTCTAAGGTATTTGGGTTTTGTGTAAAAGACATACATGTATTTGTATTTACCCTTAGACTAATTGAAACGTAATGCAATGTCGATATAAAACGAACAACCCAACACCAATCTAGATCAACAAACAAATTCACATCTTATTATGTCCTTCGTGACCTACTCTTCTCGCTACTATTGATATTTTATATAAAACTACGGTTACTAAAAAAAAATATTGCGGGCTTATTGCTGTTTGGATTTTAATAAATTTAATACCAATAAAAGCAGAGTTGTGAAACGTTTTTCTTTTCTGATGAAATAAAAACAAAAGTTTTATTTTGAACCCGCTGATGAGGAGGGGCAATAGGAGGTCCGTTAACATGTTGACAACACCTCCATTTTGGAAAAAATAGTTAACAAATAATGCAAAAATGCCGATAACAGTTAACACAGTGGGTTAAAAAATGATAACATTTTAAATTGATCTTAGATAACAATTAACAACACCTTGAAAAAGGCCAAAACAGGTAAACATAAAAAGGTTTTGCCCCCTACTCGCTGTTGTGTGTCTGAAATGGTAACATAGGTTAAACTAACAACAGAGTAATTAGATGTTTTTTTAGGAGTCATTCTTATCATTTGTTTGAAGTTTTAAGAAAGAACATGCATACTTAATTGTTTTGACTAACAATAAACCACATGAAGTTATTTTTGTGTGCCTTTGTTTACTTTCTTCGAGTAAGGGAGATAACTTGCGTAACTAACAAAGCACGTTTTTTACTCGAATTCCGACAGAGGCGTGCAATTACGTATACTTTGCCTTAAATGAAACATAGGAAACAGTCATCCAATTCGGAAGAAAAACCCATTCTCAAGTTGGTGCCAGTTTAGCTGTTTTAATGTATTAGGACACTATAAATCGATGCCTCGCGCAAAATAATGTACCCTTTTTTCCACTTTACCAAACCAATGAAGCGTCAGCGTCAGCATGGAAATTAAATGCGTAACTAGCGATACACGTTTGTATCCCGAATTCCGGTAGTAGGCTTGCAAATACGTATACTTCGCCTTAAAAGTAATATCGGAAATAGTCTTCCAATTGATTACATTCAAACACTTGAGAAAACACGTATCCAGACAGATATAAGACTGTTTAAAATGTGTCAAAACAATATCAGACTGAATAACGAATGTTAACAGTGTTGAATAACGAATGTTAACAGTGTGCGCATACAATATTAGACTGATTAAAGACTGTTTGAAATGTGTCCAGACAATATCAGCCTGAGTATAGACTGCATGTTTAAAATGTGCTCAGACAATATAAGTCTGAGTACAGACTGATTACAATGTGCTCAGACAGTATAATTTCGATTATGATAAAAAAAAAACAAAAAACAAGTGAAACTGCGAGCTACTGCTTACTGATGATACCCCCGCCGCAAGTGGATAATATTAATAGTGTAAAAATATGCAAGTGTTCGGTAAACGGGAAGTTGTCGAGTGCTGAATCTGAAAACGCATCACACGGTATAGCTGACTTATATAAATCCTGAAACCAAATTTCAGAAATCCTTGTATTGTAGTTCCTGAGAAAAATGTGACGAAAATTTTCAACTTGGCTATCATGTGTAAAATCATACAAGTGTTCGGTAAATAGGAAGTTGTCAAGTGATCAATCTGAAAACGCATCACACGGTATAGCCGACTTAGATAAACCCTGAAACCAAATTTCAGAAATCTTTGTATTGTAGTTCCTGAGAAAAATGCGACGACAAATATTCATGGGACGGACGGACTGACTGACGGACTGACGGAAGGACAGACAGAGGTAAAACAGTATACCCCCTTTTTTTAAAGCGGGGGTATAAAAACATGTTGTGCTGTAAAACTGATACAAATAACAGCAACAGTTACAGAAAACAGATTATATTCATGCTTTTTATAAACAAACGTGTGGGATTAGTAATTCTAACGTTTTAATACATTTTACAATAACTAGTTATTAACATGAGCGAATAAATATTCCTAGAAGTAAACGTCTATTTCTTTATTATGATGATTTATAACCGCCTTCAATCCTATTTTTTGCAAAAGGTCTTGCGACAGAGACTACTACACACATGACAATTGACTATCGCATAATTCAATTGTTGTAATTGGTTATCTACGACTGCTTGTTACGAATAATGATATTTACTAAATACGCATTCAAAAATGAATTAAGGATATAGTACATAACATGCATGGGAGACAATTTGTATACAAAACATTCTCATTAAAACTACTAACATATTTGGTTAACAATATTATTTTGTGAATAGCAAATTTTATCCTCAATTTCCTTTTTACTGCACTTGACAAGGATTTTCTAATACGATACGTCTTCCTTCTGTAAATATAAAGAGGGAAAAAAACAGAACATCAAATAAGACAAAACATCTCGATTCAATTTTAAAATTACTTTAATATTTATACAAACCGGTTGATTAACCTTTAAATACATGAAAAGAAGATTAATCATACTGTTCTGATGTTTTACATACAGTTATAAGTGTATAAGAAGAAGAAGTATACTTAACATCAAAATTATTTTCATTTACCTGTGTTTAATTTTGATATTGCAAACGGCGTATTTTTTTTTCAATGTTGATGTTTTTCTGAAATAGTTTAGCATTTCACAGCGGTATACTAATTTTATTTTATTTATTTACCCTTTACTTTTATTAACTTTGTATTTACATTTTATCATAGATCAAATCTATTAGTTCAGTGTATGTTCATTTGTGTTGCTTCGTCTTTTGATTGAGTTAGACCATTCCAATTGATATTTTAGAGTGTGTCTTTCTATGTTGTGATATTACAATATTGTTTCAGACAAGGGTGAAGGTTTGGTACCATTAAAACGTTTAAACCCGCTGCAATTGTTTGCGCCTGTCCTAAGACAGGAATCTGATGTTTAGTCGTTGTCGTTTGTTGATGTGGTTCATAATTGTTTCTCGCTTCTCGTTTTTACTATATAGGTTAGACCGTTGGTTTTCTCGTTTGAATTGTTTTACACTAGTATTTTTTTGGGGCCCTTTATAGCTTGCTGTTCGATGTGAGCCACGGCTCCGTGTTGAACACCGTACCTTGACCTATAATGGTTTAATTTTAGAAAATGGGGCTTTGATGGAGAGTTGTCTCATTGGCACTCATACCGCATCTTCCTATACCTATATAAGGACTACTAGGAAAATAGATCTTCTTTGAACGGTCTTCAGTTTGAAATAATACATATCCTGCTATACCCACATTTTTGACGTTTTTTACATATTATTCTGTTTGTTAAGCTCAATATTGTTGTCAATATAATGGAATTATATGCGACTGTCATACAAGTTAGAGAGTTAGCTTCAAAACCAGGTTTACTCCACCATTTTCTACATAAGCAAATGCATGTACCAAGTCAGGAATATGACAGTTGTTTTCCATTCGTTATATTTGTTAAGCTTTTGAGCTTTCCTTTTTCTAAAGGACTTTCCGTTTTGAATTTCTCTGAGTTTGAATATTTTACTTTTTACAAAGTAATAACACAGAAAAATTATCTTTGATATTCAATTGTCCAGTGTCGAATATAAGAGTTTAACATGATACAAAATATCTTTGTTAGGCGAACAAATAATTAAGGTTTCAAAATGTGAATTATGATTGTGAAATATCGATTATTCTCCTGACATAGCGGGTAACCTATCTACGGGTCAAATTATTGTTAACGTCCTTATATTTTAATAACTGTCTTGGTTATGATTTGTAAGAAAATATCAAAATCAAATTCAATATCAATTTGATTCAGGCATAACGCTGAATATGGATGATTGAACCCAATGTGTTATACTTACTATCATCAATTCGTGCTTCAACATCAGTTCTACATTTTGGACATGTGTCAAAACGAACGCTACATTCAGCACACACAAGTTTATGACCGCATGGCCGAAAAGTTGCATTGGCAACATTTTCGTTACATGAAATGCAGGGCAAAACTAGCAAGGCAGACAAAAGGGCCAAAAATGGATCACCAGCGGCAGTTGCTCCGCTCTGACTTTTCTCTTGTTGCCTGAAACAATAAAAAGAAGAGCAAATTGTCATAAATATGAACTGAAGAGTCTGTGTCGCTCACCTTGGTCTATAAATAGATGTGCATATTAAACAAAGGACAAAGATGAATTCATGACAAAATTGTGTTTTGGTGATGGTGATGTGTTTGTAGATCTTACTTTACTGAACATTCTTGCTGCTTACAATGATCTCTATATATAATGAACTTCGCCCAGTAGTTACAATGGAAAAAATATTCTAAACATTTACAAAAATTTACAAAATTTATGAAAATTGTTAAAAATTGACTATAAAGGGCAATTACTCCTTCAGGGGTCAATTGACCATTTTGATAATGTTGACTTATTTGTAGGACTTACTTTGCTGTACATTATTGCTTTTTACAGTTTATCTCTATCTATAATAATATTCAAGATAATAACCAAAAGCTGCAAACTTTTCTTAAAATTACGGGTTGCCTGACTGGTCTGAAAATTTCAGGGCAGATATATCTTGAACTAATGAACAATGTTTTCCCGTCAGCTCTAAATGCTTTAATTGATTTCAGAAATATGAGCCATTTTACCCTATGTACTATTTTTAGCCATGTCGGCCATCTTAGTTCGAGGGCGGGGTCATCGGACAAATGTGTTAAACAAGATACCCTAATGATGATTATGGACAACTTTAGTCAAATTTGTCCTAGTAGTTTCAGAGGAGAAGATTTTTGTAAAAGATTACAGAAATTTACAAAAAATTGTTAAAAATTGATTATAAAGGGAAATAACTCCTTAAGGGGTCAACTGACCATTTTAGTCATGTTGACTTATTTGTAGATCTTACTTTGCAGAACATTATTGTTGTTTACAGTTTATCTCAATCTATAATAATATTCAAGAAACACAAGTTTACCCCCTGTCAGATTTGCTCTAAATGCTTTGGTTTCAGAGATATAAGCCAAAATCTACATTTTACCCCTATGTTCTATTTTAGCCATTGTGGTCATCTTGGTTGGTTGGCCGGGTCGCCGGACACATTTTTAAAACTAGATAACCCAATGATGATTGTGGCCAAGTATGGTTAAATTTTGCCCAGTAGTTTCAGGGGAGAAGATTTTTGTAAAAGTTAACGACGACGGACGCCGGACGCCAAGTGATGAGAAAAGCTCACTTGGCACTGTGGGCCACGTGAGCTAAACAAAGAGATGTCGTATGGTTGCCAATAAGAAAACTATCCATTAAAGATCAAATAAAACGGATGTAATCAATTATAAGCAACCATTTTGCTTTCAGCAATGAGAATAATCCATACCGTTAAATGCTATAAAATACCCCAACATGGACATATGTAACAATTTACTTGAGAAAACTAACGGCCTAATTCATAACCAAAAAATTACGAAAACTAAATATGCCATACATGAGCCAACGACAACCTTCAAAGAGGCCTCTTCAAACAAAAAGCTCCCGACAGGCACGTTAAGTAGTGTCCTAGGCATTCAGAATGCTACAACCAGTGTTTTTTTGCAAATGTTGTTGGAAACATTAGTTTCAAAATATGTATGCACGATTTATTAATCTTAATACCTTTCAAAGCTTTGTATACAGTTAATTTATAAATATGACCATATTTGGTACATCGTTTATGTATCATGTCAACACAAACGTGCTGATTACTGCATTAGTCATACCATCAGGCATATACCTTAAATAAAATATGGTCCGGCCCGTTAATAACCAAACGAGTATTATATTCATATGGTCCGACCATACGCGTATGGTCGGACAATATGAGTATACGCATATGGTCATGACCATACGCGTATGGTCCAAATACTCATATGGTCCGGAACATATATACATATGCCAATGGACGTTTATAAACAATCAATCATCCAAATTTGAGTATTTAAATGCCTTTAACATAGTAATTCTATATCATTCTTCAGTGCATGGACATAACAGGGGGTGCAATTGAAAGAAAATCCTAGATTTTTGTAGTTTGCCTTGAGACATTTCTGTATGAATTTATAAATAAATCAGCGATCAACTCAGTTGGTTTCTTATTAATAAACATGTCGTTTTTCTGTTAAAAATACGTCCTAAGATTGTGATAATTATAGATCCAGAGGAATAATTGTTTAATCAGAAAATTTATTTGCAAAGTTTTATTTTCCTTTAACTAATTATGTAAGTCTACGTTCGCATTTATTCAATGATACACTGCTCTTCAACTGTTACGGTTCTTTTTATAATCTTATTTATTCGTCATCATTTTACAAATATATCATCATACAAGATATATCGGTTCTTACACATCATTGTCTTTCAATTATTCGACTTTGGTCGTTCCTGATGAAGGATAAACCAGAAAAGAACTTCGCATGATTATGAAGAATTGTTTTCATTTTTTTGGAACTGAATCTCCTTACACTTTTGGAGATCACCCTCTGTTTTTGGTGAAGTTCGTTGTGCTCAGTATTTAGTTTTTATTTTAGTGTTTTGTAGACTGTCGATTTGTTTTTGTCATGGCGGAGGTGACACGGCGTAGTAACTCTGAATAAATAAAATATGATTATCAATGCAAAACAACCCACTGGAGTCAAAGTAGCGTAGATTTAGGCAACGCTAAAGCAATATACGGACTTCAACAATGCGTAAAAATAAACCTGTAGTCAACTAAAAAAGACAGTGTTACAAAATATACAGCACCATAAACACAAACCAACGGCCTGCATTAGGGAGCTACCATTTGATTTTTATGGGGGGGGGGGGGAGGGGGGGGGGGGGCTAGGATGAAAAATTTTGTCCTGCATTTTTATTTTTTAGTTTATCCTGACTTTTTTTACCTAAATTGTCGTCATGACTTTTTTTTTTTTGCAAGTGTGTCATCCTGCCTTTTTTTTTACTCAAAACCCCTGTCCTGCCTATTTTTTTCAAATTTCATCCTAGCCCCCCCCCCCCCCCCCCCCCCCCCTAAAAATCAAATGGTAGCTCCCTTATGAAACAATACAAGAAAATACAATACAAGAAAACTACTATGACAAACAGAAACGAACATCGACAACTGAATCACATGATTTTGACCTAGGACACGCTCTTATAGATTACGAGGTTAAACATGGCACTGGACGTTAAACCATACCCCAACTTGGGGTAGTGAAGAAACAACTTAACGTATTAACAAACTTAAAATCAGAGTGAAACGGTTGAATACATTAATATTTCTCTCGTTTCAAGTGACAACATTTCATTATTACGCTGCTTTTGACTTTAGCCTGTTATATAATAATGTACTTACATCCTCTTCATGAAGTTAAGAACTCCGTCCCGTACTCTAGGACTTTTGCATATTTGAAGGGGAGTTTTCCCTGTATTATCTTTGATTGTAGTGTCTGCATCGTTGTCAATTAACAAACAGGCGATTTTCACACGTTCGCTCTCGTCATTTGGTCGACTCAACATTAATCCCAACAGCTGCACAACAAAAATATTAAGTAGATGAAAACTTACTATCAAGGTACAATTAAACATTTATGAATGAATTGACAATGTTAAAGTATAGAAAAGAACGTTCGCTCATTCGTAACTTCTAATTTTAAGTAGACGGATTACTGGTTTTGCGAAAATGGTTTTAATTTCTCGCTTTACTTATACAAATTTGATAATAGTATATTGGCAGTATCATACGTTTGGCGTCGAAAAAATGAAGAAGACATATGTCCTTTAGCGCAAAAGAAAAACAGTAGTGCACTCAATCACCTTTCTTGCTTGCTTTAACTTAGGAAACGTTGTCAAATGACAGCGTTATTTTATTTTGTGGAAATCAAGAATATGGCAGTTGTTATCAAATAGTACGTTTCTATGTATGAAGGCGTTAGTGTTGTTGCACTTCAGTGTGTCCGTTGTTCCGTTGTTTTCCTCTTATAGTTGACGTGTTTCCCTCGGTTTTTAGTTTGTAACCCGGAATTATTTTCCGTACTGTTGACCATCCAATTGTTTTGATACGTTTGTCATTTATGAATTTTGTAAAGACGAACTGCACGTTTGTCCTATTAAATTTCAATCTTGGTATATTTGATGACTTTGTACACCACTGGAATTATTCGATTGATGGTGGAATAACATTTGTTGGTGCTTCTGTGTTGACATATAATATAACCGATACCATCATTATCTCTATTTCAGGGACGACTAGTTATATAGGCAACTGTGTAACCCTCTTAAAATAATGAATTGTTGTTTTTATTTTTATCTGTACTATGTATAGAAAGTTATATTATTCAACCTCTCTCATACCTGGAACTTTTGGTTTTCAATGCTTGTACTTTAATTTTAATATATAAATAGTAAAACATAGATTGGCTAGAGGTATATGGGGAGGGTTGACATCTCATAAACATGTTTAACCCCGCCGCATTTTTGCGCCTGTCCCAAGTCAATTCAATTCAGTTCAATTCAAAGTTTTATTTAGAGTCGATATTCAATAAACTACATAACACAAGCTCTAGTGAGCTTTTCAAATCGACTTAGGTCAGGAGCCGCAGGCCTTTGTTAGTCTTGTATTATTTTTGATTTTAGTTTCTTGTGTACAATTTGGAGTTTAGTATGGCGTTCATTATCACTGAACTAGTATATATATATATATTTGTTTAGGGGCCAACTGAAGGACGCCTCCGGGTGCGGGAATTTCTCGCTGCATTGAAGACCTGTTGGTGACCTTCTCCTGTTGTCTTCTCTATAGTCGGGTTGTTGTCTCTTTGACACATTCCACTTTTCCATTCTCAATTTTATTTAATGTAAAAAGTGTCAAAGAAAAAAAAAATAACCGAAATACCAAACTCCCAGGTAAATTATAAAAGAAAGAAATCTATTAAAACTAACGAAAAAACAACCAATCATCATAAAAAAATATCTGTAAAACGTTTGCTTTTAAATAAAATACCCTCCTCCCCCAAAAAATGATATCTTACACCTGGGAGTTTCTGTTGCTCAACACCAAGCGTGACATGTAAAGGTGTATGCCCAGTATTACTCTTTGTGTTTACATCGGCATCTGGAAAAAAAAGTTCGATAATTTTATACGAACACAGGTTCAAAAGACTATGACATTTATGAGAGGCGGTATAATATGGAACGCCATGACTGCCTTATGTTGATGATCAGCATTATATGTGTTCACACCATTATATGCAATGCTCACAACATTATATGCAGTGCTCCCAGCATTATATGCAGTACTCACAGCATTATATGCAGTGGTCAAAACATTATATGCAGTGCTCACAACATTATATGTATTGCTCACACCATTATAAGCAGCGGTTCCAACATTATATGCAGTTGTCGGGACATTATATACAGTGGTCACAACATTATATGCAGTGATCACACCTTTATATGCAGTGCTCACACCTTTATATGCAGTGCTCACACCATTATATGCAGTGCTCACATCATTATATGCAGTGCTCACAGCATTATATGCAGTCCTCAAAACATTATATGCAGTGCTCACAACATTATATGAAGTCCTTACAACATTATAAGCAGTGGTTTCAACATTATATGCAGTCGTCGGGACATTAAATGCAGTGGTCACAACAATATACATTTTTTGTTGATGAAGGTGATAATCGGTGATGGTGATGATGATGTTTGATGTAAGATGAGATTGATGTATGATGAGATGATTCGGTAAACTTCGTTTTTTTTATAATCTATAATTGGTAATGCCCAGCAAACAAATTTATTAAATTCATGTTATCATTAAGGCAGTATACAATATTTAAAACATTAACTTATTGAAATAAGTAAATTAAGAAGTATGATCAATTTACCACAAATTTTTTCAACACCAGGGCAGTTTAAACTTATTTTGATGATCAGTTTCACCATATTCACAACTTAATATGTAAGTAAGTAAGTGAGTAAATAGTGTATTAAAGTGTCACATATTGATTGACATAAATATAAATAACATTATATAAATATATACACATAAAACAATCAATATCCAGCCATAAAAACGACTTATGAGACACTAAAAAGCTTATATACTTAAAGTGTGTAATAAATTGCTTCGCCGAACACAACTGGATACGGCCGCAGAGGTCAAACCCTAAACTGTTCGGACAAAAATGGACACACTGTTTACACTTGTTTCAGGTCTGAATTTGGAATGTAATTAAATATTTGACACATAATAGGTTTCTGACACAGAATAACTGTAGTCAAAGAACTTAAAATTGGTTATATAATTTAAATTTATACTTAATTTTTTGCTTTTGCACTACGCTGTTGCGAATTTCCCCACCCTCCTCCAAAAATTAAAAAAATACCCTCCTTTTTTGTGCAATACACTTTATATGCTGTTACATACTGACCCCTACCCGAAGAAGAAAATTTAGGTCAAGATGACTCTTTTTTCATGGACAATCGTTCCTATCCAGTTATAGTAAATCATTCTTTTTTACTCACAGTTTGTTTCAATCTTTACCTAAATGCAAAACTTAGATACATGTTTTTTTATTAGTTTTTAGTGGCTTTGAACTAGCTGTCAGGAAGTGTGATTACTCTCAGATCAGTACTTAGTGTCTTTTTGTTGTTGTGATATAGAAGTACCCGCCCACGTCCACTCTATTTGTTAGATGTATTTATATTTGTATCCATCTGATGAGTTAAGCCATTTACAACTGATTTTCATAGTTCGTTCTTATGTTGGTCTGTTACGCCACTGTCCCAGGTTAGAGGGAGGGTTGGTATCCCGCTAACTTGTTAAAACCCGCCACATTCTGTATATATGTGTCAGTCCCAAGTCAGGAGGAGCCTTTATTTCAGTGGTTCTCATTTGTTAATGTGTTATATACATGTTTCTTTTTCGTTCGTTTGTTTGTACATAAATTAGGCTGGTAGTTTTTTCGTTTGGAATGTTTTACGTTTATCATTTCGGGGCATTCTATAGCTGACTATGTGGTTTGGGCTTTTCATTGTTGAAGGCCGTACTGTGGCCTATAGTTCTTGAATTTCTGTGTCATTTTTTTCTTTTGTGGAAAGTTGTTTCATTGGCAAGCATACCACGTTTTTCGTATATTAACTGTGCAGACTGACGAACAAACGTAGGAAACGTTTTATTCAATCCCACAAACTCAGTTTCCATAAGAGATGATAAGTTCAAATAAGTTTAAATGAAAATGTTAAACTGGGTCTTGAAAGTGTAAACATTTCTTATGAAAGTTTATATCTCTATATAAGACTACTGGTCATATTTAGAAGACAAACTGCTTGGCGTGCTAAAAAGCTTGTAAAACCAGAATGTTTCCAAAGTACACGGATGCCCCACTCGCATTATCATTTTCCAAGTTCAATGGACTGTGAAATTGGTAAAAAATCTAATTTGGCATTTAAATTAGACAGATCATACCATAGGGACCATGTGTACTAAGTTTCAAGTTGATTGGACTTCAACTTCATCAAAAATGTACCTTAACCAAAAACTTTAACCTGAAACTCCCACTTTTATTTTCTATGTTCAGTGGACCGTGGAGTTGGGGTAAACATGCTAATTTGGCTGTGAAATAGGAAAGATTATATCCTAAGCAACAGGTATACTAAGTTTCAAGTTGATTGGACTTCAACTACACCAAAAACTACCTTGACCAAAAACTTTAACCTGAAGCGGGACAGACGGACGCACGGACGAACGGACGGACACACGGACGGACGAACAGTGGGATGCACAGACCAGAAAACATAATGCCCCTCTATTGACGTATAGGTGGGGCATAAAAATTGGAATAATTGATGTAAAGTTATGTTAAACACCTACAATGAAATGCTTTAAACTGAATTTTCCATATCTGTTAAATGATTGGTGATAAAAATAAAAGCGCACTTACCGTTTTCGATTAGCAACTCAACCATTTCAAAATATGCTTCTTGACATGCAACGTGAAGAGGAGTTAACCCTTCTTCATTCTTAAGATTAATGTCTGTGACACCCTAAAGCATTTTAAAAAACAACTTATTAAATGGTAAAAAAAATCTTCATTTCTTATATTTCCATTAGTCGTACTTGTTTTAGGTACACATGTATATCAGATGGTGTGTGTTGTTTAACAAAAAATAACATCTAGAAGAATTTTAAAATTATAGATTCAGATGATAAATATTTACTTCAGAAACAGTCATGACAGAGTAACTTCAACATGCATTGAGAATGGAAATGAGAAATGTATCAAAGAGACAACAACCTAACCAAAGGACAGAAAAAAAACAGCCGAAGTCCACCAATGGGTCTTCAGCACAGCGTGAAAATCCCGCACCCGGGGGCAGACTCTCAGCTGGCACCTATACAAAATGTGTCTTAGTTCATTAAAACTCTAAAATATATAAATGAACTCAAAACATACGAAACATCTATTATAGTTATTAATCTCCTTCATTGATCCTTACGTTGTGGTATGAGCATTTGAAAACATATGTTTACCTTTGTTAAAAGGGTTTCCGCAACATCTTGGTGATCATTAATAGCAGCAATATGCAGTGCCGTGAATCCACCTGTTTTCGTTGTTTTAGACAGCTCTGGGGATTTTTCTAACAGTTTTTCTGTCGCACTTTAAGATAGAATTTACCGTTAATATAGACAATCTGATCAATTTCTTTATTGTAGTTATTTATGTGGTATGATTGCCAATAAGACAACTCTCCACAAGAGACCAAATGACACAGAAATTAACAACCATAGGTCACCATACAGCCTTGAACCAAAAACAAAGCCCATACCGCATAGTAGCTATAAAAGGCCCCGTAAAAAAATTTAAACGAGAAAACTAACGGCCTAGTATATAATTAACAAAATAATAAACGAAAAAAGAATATGTAAGACAGCAAAAAACGACAACCACTGAATAACAGGCTCCTGACTTGGAACAGGCACTTACAGCATTTGGCACATTTACAATATTTTATGAAACTTGATATTTGTAAACAATATTTATTATTTTTAAAAACTGATGAACTTGGTCCTGTAATAGTGACGTTCCTTTGGTATGGTAGTGAACCATCAACGCACCGTGATTTTTCAGTTTGTATTTATTTGAGAATCTGTTGTGGTCATAATTGTGAGATCATAAAGACGAACATTTGTGTATGGATAAATACGTTATTGAGATTCCAACTCAAGTTAAATCAAACCGAGCAATTAGTGAAGTTTTCGCATCTTTATTACCCACATTTAAAGTATTATCAGGAGGTCATTTGCAGACACACTAGTAAAAATATAAAATTTCACATTCTAGTACATACTTATCATTTCCCTTGAATGCAGCAAAAGTTAGTAGGTTAAAATCTTTGTTATTACGAAGTGTCAGGTCGATTGATGGAACAGCAAGTAATAACTCGACTGCTTTGTCGTTTCCTGCTGCAATAGCATCATGCAATGGTGTATCACCTTCGACATCCTAAATATCAAATAACAAAATTATGAAACGAAATTCCTTAAAAAAAACCCACATGTAACTGCAAAATATCTGCTGATAAATCCATCATTTTACGGTAAAAAATACCAAATTCAAAAGTATTTATGACTCTGTTATTTTCGTCTGAACTATGGATCTCCAATGCTCTTTAGCTTCGGAAGTGAAAGAAGTAATTGATTAACAAGGATTTAAATCTGCAAACGTGGCTATAAAACTAAGTCGCGCTACCCCGTTTCGTATACAATAACATAACAATTTCGAAGAATGTTTTAAATAGTATAGTTATCCATTTAATTAGTTATCAAAGGTACCAGGATTATAATTTAGTACGCAAGACGCGCGTTTCGTCTACATAAGACTCATCAGTGACGCTCATATCAAAATATTTATAAAGCCAAACAAGTAAAAAGATGAAGAGCATTGAGGATCCAAAATTCAAAAAATTGTGCCAAATACGGCTAAGGTAATCTATGCCTGGAATAAGAAAATCCTTAGTTTTTCGCAAAATTCAAAGTTTTGTAAACAGGAAATTTAAAAAAAATGACCACATTATTGATATTCATGTCAACACCGAAGTGTTGGACTACTGTGAGAGTTTAAGAGTTTAATAAAATTTAAAACACGAAATCTCATCAAAGAGGACAGGTTTATTATTTGGTATACAAGTCACTCATTTCGTTTAGATTCATCAGTGGCTCACGAATCAAAATAATTCAACAGTCAAACCAAAATCGAAGGGCATATAAAAAAACAACAAAACTTTGAGACAAATACGCGTTTTGCCTTGGGAAAATAGTATATTCTAAAGAAAATAAACATATCAATGATATTTTAAAACAACACCTCATTGTCAAAACATTTATCAGAAAAACGGCTAAATACCTTAATATACAAAATGATCAGATATTTCATTATATGGAAATACCAAAGGATCAAACACATTTCATAGTTGGAAGAAAAAATTAACACAGCTCGACCAAACGAAAATAAACTTGTTAGCCTTAGAAACATGATTTCTTTTATTAGTTGTGATTGTCTTTTTAACAAGCTGTCAGTTACTGCGAGTACTCTCAAATCTGCCTTTTTTTGTTAAAAATGTACAAAGACCCTGCCACGTGAGGTTTGTGTTTTTGTTGGATGTTTTTTTCTGCTTTGTATCGATCTGATGAGTTTTCTTATGTTGTGCTGTAACACCACTATCTGGGTAAGGGTGAGCTTGACGCTCAAAAACATGTTTAACTCTGCTACACCCTTTATGTCCCTGTTCAAAGTCAGGAGCCTGTAGTTCAGTGGCTGACGTTGGTTCATGTCTATCATATTTGTTTTTCTTCAATTGTTTCGTTAGTTTTTCTCAATTGCTTTGTTTCATATTTTTCATGTCGATGCCCTTTTTTAGCCAACTAATTAAACGGTATGGGTTTTTTTTTTCATTTTTGAAGGCCGTACGGTCTCTATTAATTGCTTATATCATTTCCTCCACTTTTGAATTTGCAATCATATCACATCTTCATAGTTTAATATTATATGCCCGTTAATGAACCTGATTTGGGAAAGTTATAATTTGGTTTTTGATTTAAAGAAATGGAGTATTCAAAAAAAATTAATAAAAGTGTAGACTTACCTGCTGATTAGGGTTAATACCCTTTTGTAGGGTAGCTCGTAGAAGCTCGTTCATTCCAAAGTAACTTGCGTGGTGTGCGACAGTGCGCTTATGTCTCCCTATAACTTTGACAGATGCTCCTCGCTGCAGTATGTATAAAGCAATTGCTTCTTTTTTCCTGAATGGTTATTGTAAACTTTGAAAGTTACTTGAATTTGCTTTTAAATGTTTATTTGAGGTAAATTTATCGCACTTATCTTGTGTACCTACATATTACACAAAGAATCCTTCCCAATTAAAATTTATAGGTCTATTGTAACACTGTAATGTGCCAATTCTAACATAACTGTACACGTTTTTCAGACACTTAGAAAAGAAAATTTCATAATTTGTGTCATGTTAAAATGTAGACGTATCAAAATAAAATCCACGTTGCAATTCAAAATATTGCACAAAAAGCAACCAAATATCATGTATATTGTACTATATTACGATTCTACTATTTATAACCGCTACTTTATTTATTGTTTGTCTTGCTTGCAAGTCTACAATTATGTAATTGTTAATGTATAATTGTTATCCTTCTGTAGCACTATACATGTGCCTAAGTTGTAATAAATTGTCTTGTCTATCTTTTAATATATAAAACTAATGCATACGCTTAACAATATATTGAACAGGTTGATTGTTTTGTGCTGTTGGATCCTAAAACGAATCCTTTACCATTGTTTACAATAATAAAAAATGAGATGTAGAAAATGTCTTTGTTATCGGAATTTATGACGAATTTTCTTTGGCAATGTTATTATTAAATTTACTATAAGATATTTTCTCTCTCAAGTTACCTCCTTTATATATCACTTTTTCCTATTTGTTAGCATACTTGTAGTCCAATATCTTCTGATAAAGTACACTGATGCATGGATTATTCTGAGATTGTTGGTAAATTGACATCTGCAAATTTTATATCAGTGTTTGTGCATACCCTGCTGCAAACATGATGAGCGCCGTATTAGCATTTATACATACCCGGCTGCAGCTATGAGGAGTGCTGTATTGCTGTCCTCAGAAAGAGTCTCCAGGTTTGCTCCGTTTTCTAATAATAGCTTGACTATAGACAAGTGTCCTCCGTGACTAGCAAACATCAAAGGTGTCAGTTCTTTGAACTTGCAGTTAACCTTTAATTTTTTTAACGTATTTAAATGATTGAATTTTGATTTCATTATTATTATGCTATATTTTTTTTTATTTGTAGTAAAACTGTTCATAGTTTCTATGATTAGTATATAAATATTCATAACCATTTAATTATTATGCATTGTAACAAGCAAATGGGTACATGTGTAAAAAAAATACAAGTAAAATTTCTGTGGGCGTAAAACAGACTAGCACTACTGTATTTCAACGTTGCCCCAAATTAAATTTCTTATTTTAGTATATTCCAAAAATAACTTTTGTCTTGTGCGGCGTTGAGATGTTTCAATTGAAAATAGACAAAAGTTTTATTTCCTCATTTTAAAAAGACCGACAAGATTTTACGTCTTATTGTCTTATGATTTTTCTTGTGAATTCGACAAATTAAATCTATAAAACTCGTTAATCAAACGAACAGTTTGTAAAGACAACATAGAACAGTTTTTTTGGCTGGACAGTAGATATTTATGGATATGAAGATGACCTACAGTTAAACAATTGGTTCTTAATAAGAAAGTCATCTTTGAATCTGCTTTCAAATCAGTTGTTTCTTTTTTTTAATCTAATGTTAGACATGGTTTGCTTTATTTCAGTACAGTAAATGTAAACGGTTTTTTAATGATCTCACAATGTGTCACCACGAGGGACTGAAGCATTCCTGGTATTAAAAAGCTGCGATTATCCCAAATATTAAACAGAATTTAATTGGCACCAAGGACTATATTACGTTCTTTGTTTCGTGTTGTTATCATTTTATTTTGTTGTCATTGTGTAGTCTGTCTACTAGGTTTAGGTTTATCTTCATCCAATGAAACTATTACCAAATCTTTCTTCAGTTTGATATATTGCTGAACAGAAGCTATATCGCCTTTTACTACAGCTTGCACCATCTGCTCTGGTCCAATGGTTTGCATCCTTTGTTGATCACCCAGGATTACCATGTGTGCAACAAGTCTCGCGAGGCTGTCTGATAAGTCATTTCTTGTACTTTCTGATATAAGCAAAGGTTTAGTCATTTATTTAAACAATGTGAATAATACCACTAAAATAAAAAGAAAGTCACAGTTACAGTCCTCATTTTATAATAAGACAAAGTAACCTTATTTGTATAGCGCTAACCACATAATATAGTCTTACAGTATCAAACTGTTAGAAATAAATTGTTTTTCCTGTAAACTGTTTAGTCATGGACTTTATTCCATGATGATTTCAACTTACCAATCTACAAGTTCCAATTTCAACATAGACACATACCCTTTATCGAATAATATATCAGTAGATACGTTTATCTCGTGCATTTTAACCTCACACTACGTTCATCAGCAGGGATGTGTTGTTCACACAAAAAACAATCAAAAGAATTATGAAAAGAACGACAAAAATCGACATGTTTTACGGTCATTTTAAGGCCAAAAAAAATATGTAAGTTTCCTATTTCCCTACCTAACCTATAGTTTAAGCTTAGAAATAGCCTACCTTAAAGTTTTCTTTGTCATTTTTCAATAAGCACTGTTAAAATAAGAAATCTCTCCCATTTCCAATAGACTCGATGTAAACACAATTGTAAAATTAAAAAAAATCCATACCCATCTACCCTATTTTTTACAAAGATGTTATAGGAAACACATATATTTGGTCTTACGATAAATGTAACTGAAACATTCTTATGTGTCTCAAATCATCAGCAGTATTAAATCTTAATATATGAGAAGTCTTATAATCTGCATTTGTGGATTTTGTCCCATTGCTGATTGGGAATTCTTGATTAAATGTGTATTCAAATGGAGGTAAATGGATGCTTAGCAAGAGACGTTAACGCTGTCGACGCATCCAGTCTTGGCTTGTTCCTTTGTGAGTTGATACGATTCCCTAAATGTTTGTGTTTGTAACTTTGATTTGAAAATCGACAAACAACTGTTGCATTATTTAATGATTTTATGAAAACCTTCTCTCGCTTTTGGTTCCATTTGGGTCTGTACCAATTCCAGAGTATGGACCTCTTGACCTGGTGCAGGAATAAGACAGGCAGGACTATAGACCCAAACTTGCTGTCCAAACTGTACAACAACGTCACCATCGCTGTCTATGTTCTCAACTTTTCCTATTTTCCCACATGCCTATAACAATGTTAATTTGTATTCATTGTCGTTTCTATTTTTCGTAATGATACTAATTATTTGACTAACTATATAGAATTGTTGTTCGAATTCTTGTATATGAAGAAAAATGCAATGAAACAAAAATCTACAAAACTATAAAAAAAAAACATTCGCAAAAGAGTATAATACAAATATCGAACTCCAAAGGTGATTTGCAAAAGGTAAGTTCATTGTAACTGACAAAATCAAATGCTAGACTCTTTCAAACAAAGGACGGAAAGAATGGAAAACAACTAATATATTCCTGCCTTGGATAGGCTTAGACCTGCTTTACAGCTAGCTTAACCTCCCGGTTGCATGACAGTTGTCGTTATACAAATGACACGATTGGATAAGCAACACAAACAAACAAATATGACAATAATTGGGATCCAACACTGAGTAAATTCACATCAGAAATATACAACACAACTCAATAAAATTTCAAATAAACATACAAAGATATCTAAAAGAGTGGCGAAAATACCAGGGGGTCATCCAAACTCATAGATCGATTATAAACTGAAATAGACATGGCTCAAAAGAAAGAAAAAAACAGGTTCGGTGTAAGCCAAGGCTCTGTGTTGAAGATCGTACTTTGACCTATAATGGGTTACGTTTACAAATTGTGACTTGGATGGAGAGTTGTATCATTGGCACTCATACCACATCGTCTTATATATAAATGATAGTACACAAGACACAATATAGAAAACTAAAGACTAAGCAACACGAACCCAACCAAAAACTGGGGGGGGGGGGGGGTATCTCAGGTGCTCCGGAAGGGTAAGCAGATCCTGCTCCTCATGTGTACCCGTCTTGTTGCTCATGATCTTACAAAACCGGTAAATAGTCTAATTCGGTAGGTCATATTCGTGAAAAGGGAACGGGACTGTAGTTCCGACATAAGGAACATATCCGATAATATCTGTGAAACGGATATTTCATAACGGTCAACAAACTCTTGAAGGTGTCTGTAAAATTTACAAAGGGATGCGAACAAATACGCTTACAAAAAATGTTTCCGTTGACAGTACATACAGTTTTTGTTTACACTTTTTTGATACAGTACAATTTAATTTAAAAATACTTACAAGGGTAATCAGCACTATACTTGTAACACTTGCGTCCGAATCACAAACACAAATAAAGTCATTTTAACATTAATGTGAACTCTGTTGTAATGGAGTTATGTTATGCCATCTTTCTGTCTTGTTTATTTTTAAGGTTTAAAATTATCATTATATCTACTCATCAGTCTTAAGTAAAACATAGGAATGAATGAATAATTCTTCCGTTAGTTAATGGACATCAATTTAGATAAAAAGACTTTTAGAATAAACCACAATTGATGACAAGTGTCTTTAAATCCCAAATTACGCCGAGTCAAGAAAAGATACGACTCTGACAGATATTCAATCTACATCTTATCTCCTCAAGACAAAGCAAATCAAAATATGAATATTTTTTTAAATTCAAGAGCATCGTACTAATAAAACGTGTAGTCCTGGAGCTAAAACAGAGATCACTGACCTGTAGTTCCATTATTATTGTAGACCATATACATACATAAAACAGAGTTTTAAAGCTGAAGAGATTATTTGCGTTCTGTAAGAAATAGGCAGAACATACCAAATTGATATTCAACCTTTGAAACGCCACTGATGAATATATCAACAGGTCAAATGAATTTCCAACTTATGGAAATACATACATATAAATAAACTCACTAATGGTGAGAAATATTTCATGATATACCTTTTTCATGGCATCTTCCCATCCACCGTGACCTCTCTGCAACAATTCAACGACTTTTTCACCTGGTAGTATCTTAACTGTGTCACCTTGCTTGACATTATAAACCTTTAAATACATTTATTTCATTAAACTTGTGTTTTCCTCTTCATGTATGTACATACTGTGATGCATATTTTTTATTATATATATATTCATTTTCCTCTTCATTAACGCTGTAATTTGCATATATGACCTCAAAAAGCCAGTTAGTCTTTTAAGAACGTGTCTACGTTAGGATATATACTTTTAATATGTTCTTGAATGATACTTTGTGTCAAGTTGCTGATTATATAATTATTCAAATGACAATACGTTGTCATTAATCATATTCAAATATAAACACTGTTATAATACCATTACATTATTTAGTTACTGTCAAAACAAGTGAAGACCAACCCTTATAACACTACTGGAGCAATGCCCCGTAGATTGGCCATCGAAATGTCCGTAAAAATGCGTGTGATTTTCACAGTGCTTTTCACGGTTAATTTACGGTGGGCCATGAAACTAATCCGTGATAATGCCGTGGAATGACTGTCGTGAAAAGGCTGTGAAAAAATTGTGAAAAGGCCGTGAAGAGATGCCACCTGAAAACTTGGGCGAAAAGACCGTAGAAACCCTGTGAACAAAAATTGTACACCGTGAAAAAGTCGTGATAATGCATTATGTGCCCATTGTGAAAAGACCGGAAAATGTAGTATCGTATGCCTAGATTTGTCGTGAAAAGGCCGTGAAGCGGTGCCAACTGAAAACTTGGGTAAAGAGACCGTCAAAACCCTTTGAAAAACAAAAAATGTACACAGTGAAAAAGTCGTGATAAATTATGTGCCCATTGTGAAAAGACCGTGAAATGTACATGTACTATTGTGATAAACAGCCATTCACTGATTGTGAAAACTCCTGTCAAATGTTAAATGTATTTTTCAGGCTATAATTTAACAAAAAAAATAAATGCTGTTTCAATCAAGTGAAGTGAAATGCCTGAAAAACTAGTGTAAATATCTACAGACACATTATTTAAGTACAATGCAAGCTTAAGTGAGACTATGAAAAACCATATTAAAATGCTGTATTTTTTTTAGTAATAATTGTGACAAAGAATAAAAATATTAATTTTAATAGAACTTTAGTAATTATGTAAAGAAAACATAACAGCACACAAATGTCAGTGTGATTAAGTAGCTGAAGTCAGCTGTAACATGTATTGTATAAATGCTGTACATCTCTTGGGTCTGATTTTACCACTTCATCAATATTTGTCTAATGTAATCCTTCACTTCACTGCCCTTTTGAATAAATATTCCAGAAAAAACATTTATAGAAGTTCTTATTAATTCCCAGGAAATACTTTTAACTGAAAAGCTCTTCTTTCCAACTGAATTCCTGAACTATTTTATATAAAGACTACTATATTCTTTTGCTCTTCATTCCTAGAATAAATAAAGAAACATTACATATTTTATACATGTATATAAAAAAAAACTATTTATATATTCAAATTAATGTTTGGCATTTATGTACATATATATACTTTAAACAGCTACAATATTATTCCATGCAATACAGGACTTCACGGCTAATGACCCTATATTGAATAGGGGGCAGATTGTCATACTGGAGGTGCACATGGTATGAAAAATATTAAAACACATCATTGAAACAGAACAGCCACTTGGAAACATGCATCGGTTTTCCCATATTTCCTTACCATTTACCAGAAAATGTGCCCCTATCCAATATGGCATCATTAGTTAACGAAGTTCTGTATTGTCAACTTATATTTTTTTTTTTAGATTTTTTTAAAGACTAAAGACACTTTTATGACAGACTATAAAATTTAAATGTTTCTTTGAAGTGATAATATGTATGGCTTAAGCCAAACTTGTCTAGTGGCTTTAATGAGTCACAGCTATTTATTTTACAGGGGGCCAGGGGCGTAGCAACTTTTACTGCAGATACATTCGCCGTACTAATTTTTTTTAACACCTCATTGCCATACTAATTATTCTTATGATATGGCTCAAACCCTCTAGAAAGGACATTTTGCCGTAAACATATTAAATACTTTCCCTGCTACGCCTCTGATTAATACCTTTTGAACTCTGTGTCCCGACGGCCAAGTCAGAAAATACTTGAAAGTCTTAAATAGCTCCCGACACATTCAAAGGGGTTTATACCTCTGATTATCAGAGTGAACTCCATTCCACAGATAATTATTGCTTTTATAATCATTTCCAATTATCTATGTCTACGTAGTGTACTGTACATCAATGTCTTTTTTTTATGTGGCCAGTGTTGGAGAAAAGGACCACCCCTTTTTTCCCCAAATACATAAACAAATCAAAACCGTAATCGTATTTAAAGGATCCGGTAAGTTTTAGAAAATATTAACCGAAATGATTAAAGGAAATAAGTACAACAGTCTTAAAAATAGGTGAATATATCTCATGCATGTTTGTGCGGTTTCTGCAAATTCAGTGAAAATCAGTTCAATGGAAATGCTCACACATGTCATCTACACTTTGGTGATATGGTGCATAAAAGAATAACATATTAAAAACTTATCAACTTACCTCAAACTTGCTGTCACTCGTCTTGCATCTATAAAGTAAATATTAATCGACCTTCGCCGTCTTTCAAATTTACAACATTGCGGAAATGTTCCATCGAACTAAAGATAAAGGATACTACAGATACAGTTAAGTCGGCCTCATATCTTGACTTACATCTAGAATTTGACAATGAGGGTCGGTTGAAAACAAAACTTTACGACAAAAGAGATGATTTCAGCTTTCCAATTGTGAACTTTCCATTTCTAAGTAGCAACATTCCAGCAGCACCTGCATACGGGGTATATATCTCCCAATTGATACGATATTCCCACGCCTGCATTTCCTATCATGATTTTCTTGATAGAGGGTTGCTGCTCACAAGGAAGCTATTAAACCAAGAGTTCCAAATGTTGAAGTTGACCGTTATAGAATAACCGTTTCACAAATGATATCGGATATGTTCCTGACGTCGTAACTACAATCCCCTTCTCTTTCATGAATATGACCTACCAAATTATAATTTTTACCGAATTTTTTATCACATAAGCAACACGACGGGTGCCACATGTGGAGCAGGATCTGCTTACTCTTCCGGAGCACCTGAGATCATCCCTAGTTTTTGGTTTGGGTTCGTGTTGTTTATTCTTTAGTTTTCTATGTTTTGTCATGTGTACTATTGTTTGTCTGTTTGTCTTTTTCATTTTTAGCCATGGCGTTGTCAGTTTATTTTAGATTTACGAGTTTGACTGTCCCTTTGGTATCTGTCGTCCCTCTTTTACAATTACTCGAAAAGAAATACGAATCCGGATACGGCCTGATATTCCCGGAAGTTCTCGTTTTCCATGTTTCGGTCCCAATTAAAATTAATCTGTTTACATTGTTTATAATAATGTACAGACGAGAAGCAAAATACTTTTCTTTAAATAAAAAATATTTGTTGGCACAAATTCATTAATTATAACAACGAATGGTTTCATTTAAAAGTCAGTCCTGTACAGTAGTATTGCATATAACATGTATAATAATAGTTAAACAGACATATATTTATAATGAAAAGTTTATAGGATATTTAGAAAAATGTGAGTGGAAATAATAAGACCATATTACAATAATCACATGGGATGTTTTAAATCTGAATTAGGATAAAAAAAAATATACATGAAAAAATATCACGGGCTTTTCACTGGTTTCAGCAACCAGTGAAAAGGCCGTGATATATTTTTTATTAAGCATGAAAGGACAATTTATCACGGCCTTTTCACGGGATATCGAAATTTCACGGTCTTTTTCTAACATCATATATTTTTCACGGCCTTTAGAAATTTTTACAAAAGTCACGGGGTATTTTCACGGGGTTTTCATGGCCCTGTGATATTTCATTGCATATTCATGGGCTGTTGTTACGATAGTGTAAGTTTCAAGCAAAAACCATTGACAAGAAGACTAAAAATTAGATGGCAATTTTAAACATTGAGAAAAAGAAATTTAGTCATTGGTTACCAACACCACTGTGATGTTCATATGTTTAACATTTGCAAAACAAATATCATGACAGTAAGCAGAAGTCATAGATAGGTAAACATCTCACAAAATTAGTTAGACTTACCATTATTATTCATTATAAATACGATCACATTTTAACTACTGTCAGACAGTGTACCACTTACCAATAGCCTAATTCAGAATTACCAAGTAAAACATTAAAAGCGATATGTATAATAGTTAATTAAATTTATTTATATGAAAGTTTAGCAATTATAAACTGAAGCGTCTCCTTCAGAAACGACTACAAAGCTGATATTCGTGGGGGTAAAGACAACTATTCATGTACTGCACCCATTGCATACCAAGCTTGGAACTGACGTGACGATAAAATAAGGGAAGACATATCTTTGTTCCAATCTAAAATTTAGGTTATGGATTTAAGGTAGCGCGTGTCAGTGTTCCTCCTTAAAATGATACATGTAGTGAGTTGTCCAACTTATTTTTATTTTTTCGTACTCTATAATTTATATTTTTTGCATGCCTTTTTTTAAATATAGACATACTTCAACATATTTTAGTTCTTATTTGTTATTGCATGAATATCCGTTTGTCTGCATTTTACATTTGTTATTATATGCTTTTCATTGCTGATTATTTGCTATACATGTAATGTGCTTTGATAGGAATGGTAATGCTTTATATGTATTTTAATGTGTAAGTGTCGTTTAGTACTTACAATGTAGTTTGAACGTCTGATTTGTGCTGTTTACAACTTGAACTCTAAGAGATGATGACTTTAACTCTGATACGAAGAACATAAAAAAGCAATTGCACTATGGTTGTGTGTGAGGACTTTTTGGCATAAATATACACAACATTTCGTATCCATTAAGTACTGGACTATAATTTATACTTTAAAAAATGAATTGTATAAATTCAAGGAGTTCTCTACTAATTTATTTACTTAACTCACTTTCCTAACAGCACCTTGATAAAACTGCCATGAAATTCCATCGTACTGGACTTCAATGATGTCGTTAGATTCTATCTGTTTTACTATACCAATCCTTCCAATACACTGGAAAATAAATTTTAGTACAACAATATTGCTTTTGTTGGAACTTGTAAGACTTTATATACAATTCAGAATGGAATTAGAAAATATGTCAAATAGACAACAACCCGACCAATGCATAAAACACCCGAAGGCCATCAATGTGTCTTCAACACAGCAAGAAATATCCCGCACCCTAAGGCGGGCTTCAGCTGGCCAATAAACACAAATGTGTAAAGGT
This sequence comes from Mytilus edulis, assembly GCF_963676685.1. NCBI lineage: Eukaryota > Metazoa > Mollusca > Bivalvia > Mytilida > Mytilidae > Mytilus > Mytilus edulis. Next base: position 64,140,108 of record NC_092354.1, on the reverse strand, counting down.
ATGATGAATTTGGATGTCATACTAAACTTCAAAATATATTAATGAACTAAAATTTTAAACAAATACAAGGCCAGAGGCTTCTGACTTGGGATAGCATAAAAAATGCGACGAGATTAAATATGTTTTTTGATATTTTCACCCTACTCCTATACCTTGCCAATGTAAAATAAACAAACACACATCAATACGTTGATTTCGTTATAATTGTTAGCCTTTCTAAACAAATGTGACCAGACAAACATTAAAATCTGTATAATGACCCAAGTTTTTATTAGATGATGTGTTGTTTGGTTGCTATATTTTTAAATTAGTAGTTAATTCAGGGGCGTAGCTGCCGTTAGGCACTTTAGGCACGTGCCTACACATAATTTTTTCAGAAATATTTTTTTTATCAAAAAAAATAATAATAAACAACGTTATATATATATATATATATGTAGATGAACTCCAGTGAAGTTGTCACAACTCGAATGTCATGTGTACACTAGTCTCTCGTCCTTAGTGAATGGAATATTGGATAGAATTGAATGTTTTTATGTGTGTACCTTATATAGAAACTATAAACTAGAACTTTGGTTCAGATCATTTCAATTCTATCAATAAAAGTTTGAATGAACCTCAGCTTAGACACATGAATTTTTAAGTAGTTTTTGTTAGTTTTCAACTAGCCTTCCACTTTGTCTTCACCCAACTTGCAAATGTTGGTCGTCCGTTTGTTTGTGCAGGATGCATAAATACGTAGTCACGCCTGGTCAGAATGGGGACATTTAATCTTAAGCCTAGTTGTAGAGAGAATCCCACTCTTTGAGGAGTTCGTAGTTGGTCTACTGAAAGGCAAAGTTTCTGCTCCTATCCAATAGTCCCTCATTTTCCAATGCATGGCATTTTCAAATTACCAGACCTTCGTCCTGTACAACACCTATTACAGGACTAAGTTCCCTGTTGTGTTTATTGTAAATAATATTTTTTTTGTTTGTTCTAAACTTGCATAAATATTTTACACTGGATGTTAAGAAATCAATCTATCAACTAGCTTCCAGTAGTTTTGAGTACTGGCTCTAAGATCTACTAGTAATGACCACAATTATTCATTACCATGATTTTTCGTTCTACTTTTAAATACTAACTTCAGTCATGCGCATACTCCATCCTCCTTTTCCGCGTTGAACTTCTTTTAGTTCTTCTGAAGGAATAAATACGCATACACGATCGCCCACATGTATGACAGAATCAAGACCTGGGTTGTCAGCCTCATCTAAATTTTCCTCCAAAAAACCAAGTTCTTCTTTTGGCTTTGGTTTGTCGCCCATAAAACTGTATTCTCTTGTTAACCTTTGTGATGAATCTGCAAGTACATCATTCAATAAACAAACTTTTGACTGGCTGTCATACAGTTTTGTTATAAAGATTACTCAACATCAGTTAAGCCCGTCAAAAAAGTGCCATGACTGCATGATCCAGCATGCATTTTGTATCACTCAGTTTATAGAAATAATACTTTATTCGTGTTGTGCGCCTTTCTGGATTTATCTTCATCGGTAATGCTTAAAAGAAAAGTGTGAAAAGCCAGGAAATTATAAATACAAGAAACTTTAGTATAAACAATATCACTTCATGGAACAACAGAATAGCCACATTCAGCCAAGTTTGATTTTGCAAAAGGGCGTTGGAATCTTACTTTCTTAATTCTTTAACCGGGTAATTTGGGGAAAGTTGCTAGCAATCAATATGTACTGTACAAATGCTTTATCGGATGATACCCAAGGGACTAATAGTTCTTTCGGTAACACAATCAAATATATGATGAACTAAACACTCTATTGAGTGTGTAAGAGGATTATATTTTAAAATAAAACTGGTCCCTTGCATCAGATAACACATCAGTACTCTCTTACAAAAGTCAAAAACAAAACATTACGAAAAATATCAAACCAAAACAACTTAAACTACTTAATCAGATCTAATATCAATTTGTAATTTTTCGAAGGTTAGCTATTCGTAAATATAAATATATACGAATAAAGTGTGTCGTTATTTACCAGGAATGTAGAGATGGTCTCTGTAGTAGTCTGTCCCTACGCCTGGTTCAACATATATTAAGTCCATTTTACCACTTGCTCCGACCCGATATTCACAAGTTTTTCCATTTGTCCACTTTACATGGACAGCATTACGTGCACCAGTATCTGTTTTGTAGTTTTTGAGTTCAGTTACTGTTCCTTTTGTACCAGGACCACCTTTGTACATAAAATAAGTTAAATGGTTGTTCATTTTGTTTTGAATAGTCCTAATATAAATGTATGTTTTTCTTTTCAGCGCACTCATGAACACATTAGCCTAAGTTCCCATAAAATTATTAATTCTCATTGAATCCCATCAAAAGCTGGACTATTCCAAAGTGCTCGGGAAGGGTACGCAAAAGCTGTTCCACATGTGACATTCGTCGTGTTGTTCATGTCAAGACACAACCAATGTACCCCCAAGGGTGACTGGGGAATAGAAATATGGTCACATGGTCTTCTTCCTACCGGCAGTAAAACGCTTGCCAAAGTGGGGTTTCTGTTTGGCTGTGCGGGATGTATCAAGTATGCGGCCACGGCCGGTCAGAATGGGGACGTTAAATCGGATTCTTCGTGTAAAGATAGTGCCACGGTATTTTCACGTTAAGAACCCTTGCAACAACTCTTAGATGGCCTGTTGTAATTTCTGTCCCTATCCAATATACCCTCATTTTCCAGTGGTAGTCAAATTTCCTCGACCATCATCCCGGTTGCCTCTATTACAAGACCTACCTATTGTGTTCATTGTCAACCTGTTCTCGTCCTGAACATGCATGAAATATTTGCCACTGGACGTAAAGCAACCGACAATCAATCAATCACAACCGCTGTAAAGTCTATTTTGTTAGGTCACATTCTAGGATATACTTATTACGTTTGTACTTGGAAATGCTACTAACCGTCGTCTTTGCCATAGTTCCAGTCCTTGCCTCGTGTTACCACCGCGCCTGGAAATATTCCGAGTGCACGCATTTTTTGAGAAATGGCCCTCTTTTTTACTTGTTCCCTGTATAAAATAGAATTTATTTCACGTTATGACAAATCAGTATGCAAGCAAACTAAAATTGACAACTTCAAAGTAAACATTGAACTACTCAAGAAGCATGACTGGTTGTCTTGACATTTTAGCGTATCTTGCTATAAAACATAAGCAGATAAAATCTACAACGGTAATAGATCGCAGTGTGAAAAAAATACAGACCAGAAAACTATAATGATACTTAAAAATATAAAACTGCGAGGATAGGTAATTAGTCTAAGTTTGTTATGGTGAAGGTAAAATTTAAGTAGTGTCTTTTTCAGTTGTCCTTCCTTCATAACTCTATTGGATCAGTATGTGTGTAAGAGGCACAACCTGTAAAACGAAGTCCAAACACTCTAGACGTTATTCAACTGGTGATAACCCGATATTTAGAAACAACACGTTAATCATGTAACACAGTTTGAAGTGATTCGTTTGTTTATTATTCAATATATGATTTTATTGTATAGCAATATAATATTTTCCACAGAACGTAACCAAAAGTTAGCGTGCAATGAATTCTAATATTGCACTAGTGCAATAAATCTTTAAAATTCATGACGTCATTAACGACAAAATCTTAGTTTAAACCAATTTTTACTTTCAAATATTATATTGATATACAATAAAAGGGTTATTGCATGAATATTGGGGAATATTGTCCCTCGTAGAACATATATTGCACTCGCAAGCTCGTGCAATATAAAATTCTACTCGGGACAATATTCCCCAATATTCATGCAATAACCCTATATTACTGATTTTGATAATGTGTTATTATGTTGCACTGTTACACCACTGTTCCAATTCCCATGTTTAACCCTGCAACATTGTGTATGTGCCTGTCCAAAGTCAAGAGCATGCAATTCAGTGGTTGTCGTTTGTTGCCGCCGTTAAAATAAATTGAACAACAGGCTTCTGATTTAGGATGGGTGCATACAAATTCAACGGATTTAAACATCTTAACACTTTAACATTCACCCTAGCCTGAACAGTAGTGTAAACATATATAAACTTGAACGCTTATGTATGTTGAGCTATAGCAAGCTCATCAATACTTGATACATTTTACGGTTACCAACACGAATTGGTTAACAAGTACCATGTGCACATATACCTCATCTCAAAAAGAGTCATGATTTAGAGTTTTGAGAACTATACATGTATATGCTGGGCTGAAAGTGTTACTCTACGGATTGTGTCTTTTCTATAACAAACGTATCACACTCGAAGTATTATAGACATATATGCAACACAGGAGAGGCAACCATTTTTCTTATTTCAATGCATTTCACTAGATTTGTATATTCAATCTGATGTGAATAAAAGTTATTTTTGCTGTTTATTATTCATGGCACAAGAACAACAAATCGTAGTGACAAAAACATTCAAAAAGTTGTATATGTTTTTGTAAATGATAAAATGAAAAAAAGAAAAACCTGATGAATGTTATGTAAGGCACCGGTTGCTGATTTGTTTCAATAGTTAATTAACCTGTAACCACTACGTTTTGACTCGATGCAAATTTTGATTATCAAGGATTTTCATTTCCCCTGTAACAAAATGGATGATCTTTCCTGGCACTCCGGCTTTTTAATATTTAAAAAGTGCTGTAAGTAGCGTCAAACACAAATCAATCAATTAGCCGTTTCAGAATCTAATGCATCCTGGGTAATATTTTCAAAAGTGTACACCACAACGTCCTGATTGGTTAAAAATGTCATAAACAATGGAAATTAAACCAATGACGTGGCGTTATTTTCATTTTAGGGTACGAACAATGAAATTACCCATGATTCTTTAGATTCTGAAACGGCGAATTATTAAATATGTTTCTTGCACCTTTTTCTGGATTCACCTGTAACATCAACGTTCAAACCAACACAATTGAAAGCCAATATCAAAAGACATGGAAAGAAATAAACACTTAGTTATCATGAACAACTATAACTACAAATTATGCTTACGGTCTGCTTGTTGTTTGTCTGTTATATCGTTCAAATTCGTGACTTAGATCGTGCTTATCAGAGAAATAACAAATGGTACAAAGATTGACATCATTGCATTTTCCACATTTCCATCGAGTTCCTAGTATGGGTTGTCTTTTACATACATTGCATGCTATTCCGTAATGCTTTATCCCTATAACAAAATTCTCATTAATTCTTCATTCATATTATACAAAAATACAAAATGGAAAGTCCTTTGTCGAATGACAAAATCAAAAGCACAAATGTTAGGATTGTAAATGAAAAGAACATATATCTGAATATCTGGATTCTTTTGTCTGCTTGGTTTTTACCCCAAGGGTGCCTGGGGAAACTAAATATGGTCACTTGGTCTTCTCCCGACCGGCAGTAAAACGCTTGCCGAAGTGGGGCGTCCTTGTGGCTGTGCGGAATGTATCAAGTTCGCAGTCACGTCCGGTCAGAATGGGGACGTTAAATACAATGCCTCGTGTAAAGAGAGTGCCACGCTATTTGCACGTTAAGAACCCTTGCAACAACTCATTGAGGGGTTCGTAGGTGGCCAGTTGCCAGGCAAAATGTATATCCCTATCCAAAATACCCTCATCACGAATGGCCTCTATTATGACAAGACCTTCCTTTGTTCTTGTCCTGAACATGCATGAAATATTTGCCACTGGACTTTAAGCAACCAACAATCAATCAATCAACCTTCTTGGTTTTTAAATGTGTCTGAAGGAACTCCGACTCATATGAAAATAAGAAGTCGGAAAGGAGTGGCGCACGGGTCCTTCTCATAGAAATGTTGACGATTTGTTGAAAAGTTTACCTCAAATTAAAAGAAACTCTAGCATACTGATCACTTGTTCCTCTGTGTAACATGTTTTACCTTCTTGTTCACTATAAGCAAAATATAATGTATGATATCCTAAAGCAATATTCATACCGTATGCTACCATTTTTATATTGAGAACTATTTCGTTCAAACGACTTTCAGTTTTACATTAGGGATAATGGTATACAGGGTTGAAAAGTCAAAGGTTTTGATAGAATTATTCTATGAGAAAGATTGAGATCCAATATTATCCAGAAGATCTTTAAAGTTCTTTTTTGAATCCACATAGGGTTAATATATACATGCATGTACTGGTAAATTGCTCCGTTATCTGAAGAACCCCTAGAGAGCTAACGCTGAGAGAGTACAGTAAAATCCATGTACACTCCCTATCGGGATTAATTAAGATGTGTCACTAACGTATATATATACGTCAATTTTTTGCAAGGACAATCAAACCCACCCAACACAAAAGGAGTGCTAGGACACTGGGAAGTCTGTAGAGGAAGACGAAGTACTCGGAGAGAGCCACCGGGCCACTCGGCGGAAACAGACAAACCGGAGAAATATCAGAAGATTGATTTCCAGGTCAGAGTAGGGAACAACTCTGACCAACCGAGGCCTCCAAAGTACCCATTCTAGTACAAACTCCGGTTTGGGTACCAGAGAAGTGTGTAGAAGGGTGAAAATCAACCTTGTGATGTACTGAAATTTCCAGCGTCCCGAGTCAGGATCGAACACGGAAACTTCAGTACTGTAGCCATCGGTTCTTTTACGCTAGTAAACAGTTTCGTTATTATAACATACAAAGATATTTTATTACCTGCAGGTGCATTATCAACCACTCGCAATTCCCTTCGCCCGTCCTTTCCTATGTTGCACGTTGTCAAATTTCCATTGTCCCAAACGACATCTACAGAATTATTTTCCTTAACGCAAACAACTGTTCCCAAATGTCCTTCCCCGCCATCTTTTTCACCCTGTTTCCAGTCTGGTCCTCGCACTACTCGCAAGCCAATGGACATTCTTGTTTTAAAATACCGAAACAGCACCTTGTAAAACAAAAATTTAATAATTATATTAAACTTATCAAATATATTAGGCTTATAATAAAAAATATAATCAAAGATACCTGAATTGAAATTCTGAACGGCAGACGTGCGTTTAGTCCAAAAAAAAAAAAAAAAACAACTAATCAATGACGCTCAAATTAGAAAAACTTAAAAAGACGTTGAAAGGACTCACGACCTAAATGTTAAACGTTTTCCAAATGCAGCAAGGTTATTTATTCCTGGAGTAGATAATTCTTAGTATTTCTAAAATTTCATAGTTTGGAAACAATTTATAATTATGACCACATCAATAAACACTGGAATCGAAAAGCTAAATGTTACTTTCTTTACAGACTATGGAAAATATCATTTCTAAATCAAACGGAATTTATCTCAATAATTTATATGTTGTCGCTTACCGAGAGAAGAATATAAAAAGCAATCTTAACAAATCGGCAAAACACCTACAATGAAGAATGTTTGTAAATCAACAAAAAAAATTAAATCGATTTTAAATGAATTGAAAAATACGGGTTTCTGGTTTTATATCAACATCTCCCATCATAGTATATGCATAAAGATAGTTGTGGATGGTACCTTTCAAGCTGATTCGATCGTTGTGTGTCATCATTCATCAAAGTTTTGTCATGCATTGACGAGGAAATTAAAGTGTTCATGTTCCAACTGATCCTATAGAATTCAAGTCCATGGCAATAAATGATAAACAACCAGAATCGACAGAAAAAAAAACACAGCACGACCCCGGAGTAATTTCAAACTGTATTTTGTGTTGCTTCTTTTTTTCCTTTTTTCAAGGTTAAATGGTTTGATACCTTTTGCAAAAAGTCTCATGGCTTTATCATGTATACATATGAGGTAAAAGCAAAGGTCAAAATCTAGAACGTCAAATTAAGCTACGACCTTAAGATCAATTTCAAGTTCATAAACCAAGAACCTCAAATCAGAAGACCAAAAAGGTCTACTTATATTTGGTTAATAAACGTTGCGCACGATATTGGTGTCACTTTGGAAATATGGGTTAGATCGCGGGTTATTCAAATTCAAGCTCTTATCCTATACAATAAATATCCATGTTATGCATATCATTCGAAAGGAAATAAGGGAGCTACCATTTGATTTTTATTGGGGGGGGGGGGGGGGGGGGTCTAGGATGAAATTTGAAAAAAATAGGCAGGACAGGAGTTTTGAGTAAAAAAAAAAGGCAGGATGAGACACTTGCAAAAAAAAAAGTCAGGACGACTATTTAGGTAAAAGAAAGTCTGGTTAAACCAAAAAAAAAAGGCAGGACCGAACAGAGTGAAAAATAAAAAGGCAGGACAGAGATTACAGCTAAAAAAAAATGCAGGACAAAATTTTTCATCATAGCCTATAACTTCATTTCAAGGGTGTCCCGCTGTCACAATTTTGTTTTATGTGCGTCTTTGAAATCCCAGTGCGGATTCAATAGTAAGTAGAATGATTTAAAATTTTACAACTGTATTGTATACATTTAACGTTAAATGAAGTAATACACGTTTTTAACTGTAAGAGAAGGAAGATAGTCAGAGAAGTTTAAATAAAAAAGAGAAAAAATGTCCCAATTAGCTGCTCAACCCGTAAAAAACCTTTCTGTCTCCACTTTCATAACATATAACGGATAAAAATGGAGAGAGAGAGAGAGAGAGAGAGAGTAGTTGTCCGACATATATGATTGGTGGCACACATACATGTAGCTAGATCCAAAAAATTGTTCATGTCTTTGAAATTTTGTTTTAATTCATTTGAATTTTGCATTTGCACCGGCTTGAAAAAAAAACATAAAGAAATATCTGTAATATAAGCTGCATTTTCACATGAGTAGAATATACGGTCAACGTTTGAAACTTTCCGTGGGACAACGTCAAAATCGTCGTTTTATAGGAACGTCGTGTAACGTTAAGTGGCACCAACACCGTGCGTCACTAAAATGAGCTACATCACTAACGCCTATTTTTAAATACAAGAGGGAAGAAAACTCCCTTTTACGTTCAACGTACCCTTGCAATCAAAATTTACGTGTTACGACATGTCGCAACTAACAAATTAGTAAAAATAATTTGTTGATATCTTATACGGTTTATGGGAATAAGTGAAAATAAGCAAAATTCAAAAAATAGAATATGACCTTGACATTTGACCTTGAACTAATTTTCCTTTTTTTTTTACCAAGGACCTCAAATCAAAAGATCCTAGGTCTCTATCACTTATGGTTTACAAGATAAAAATGCAATCACTTAAATCTAAAGCATAAGGGGAAATAACTCTCATATGGAGCGTTCATATTGCTTCAGTCAAAATAGGACAAATCATGCGAAGGATATAACGAGCAATTTTATAAAATAATTTTGTCGTAATATTTTACGGTTGCGAAGGAGAAGTGGTAACAAGGAAAACAGTGTTTGGGGAGATAACTCCTACAAAGAAAGTATTCGGTTACGCAGGGTAAACAAAAGCGCATCAATTGTTCGATATCATATACCAAATATCAAAGCGACATATTGCGAAACAAATATTTATCGCCAGAACAAAATTATGCGGAAGAAAAAAAAAATAATCAGAAGAAAAACAATAGGTCTTTCCACAGAAAAGTGGAAACCCCTAATAAATATTCAACTAATTCAGATTTAACGATACGTTACAAAGACATCATTCTATTGAAATGCGAGTTTTCAAGACCTACACAATCCACACTGAAATGACCACTGTCATGTTAAAAATCTTTTGAGCTCTATAAAACATTGAAGAGGAATGATAAAACATTTTTCAAGACAAGTAAACATTAAACTGTTTCTCTTGAATATAGGAAATTATCAAGCAACCGAAAACAATACAACAATAAAAAAGTCAATAATGATCAAATATAAACTGTAGAACTTCTAAATTCCTATTCCATTAAATAAAAAAAAATAAAAAAAAACAATAGTTCGTAAATCTGACATAGACCAAATACTTTGTACCATTGTCTGTAAATGAACATACATTAACAAAGTAAAATAACAAAAATACCGAACTCCAAACAAATTATAAAACGGAAAGTCCCTTATCAAATGGCAAACTAAAAAGCCCCAAACATTTAACACATTGAAAACAACTGACAAGTTAGAACACAACTTGTGAGAAATTGTATTGTATGTCTGTAAAAACAAATGTTCTCCGTACATTGTAAACAAATGTTCACGGTAAACATTTAACACAAAGTAAGTAGTCTATTTATTGCAGTGTTCAATGACCCGAATACGAAATTTACGTCTCGGTTATTGTATAGAAAGGTATATACTATGAAAAATAGAGCGAGGGGCTTTGCCCTAAGCTCTTATTTTCATAGTATTTACCTTTCTATACAATATCCAATTTAGCACATATTTACAACTTGAGTAATCCTGTAATTAGTCTATTGATATGTTTTGGCTAACTGGATGTAGCTCATTTACGTAGTTTTGTAAATCTACTCACTATAATATCATTGTAAAAATGGGATTTCAAAAGGCCCTTGACTTTAGAATGTAAAGAAGGTAGCTGCTGGTGTAAGTATGTTTATTGATATGAACGAAGCGTTGTTTTACTATACATGTACTTATTTACATGGTAAGATGACAAAATGAATTGACCAAGAGCAGACAATTCTTAAATTGCAGTGAAAGCTTTACATTCTTGAAAACATTTTTTTAATTTCACATAAAACCTGAAACTATCTTAAAAATGCTTTTGAATGAGTACAAACAGTTGGATCCACCTCCCACATCTTCGATTGAAACACCTTTTTGAAATGGCTGGATCTGCCCCTGGTATGTACCCATAGGTAGTCTAGTGGATAGTTTATATGCATGAAATATTTGTCACTGGACATTTGGCAACCAACTATCGACCAATTTATGACTAAATATATCAAATTGCTTTATTAATAATTTCCCTTCAAAAGATTCATGGTTGACTCTTTTTGTGTACAAAGTAATTGCATGGAAGATAAATGATTACAAATTTTAGATTGAGTTGTACTTTAATCAAGGTATGAAGCACCATTATTATTACTCTCTATTTAAATGAAAGAAACTTTTTTAATTGTCAAAACAAAATTTAGATCAAAAGATTGATTAGTAGGATGTTACAAATCTGTTTGAAAACTAATTACAAACTATTTAGTTAAATTTGGAACACATCATTTATTTCAAAATAGCCAGTAGCAATTTTTGTTCTAATATCTTGATTATAATACAATGAAATCTTACCCTTGTGGTCATTCATGCGTAGTTACTTAGTACAGTTACTTAGTACACGGAAAAAGTATGTACTATGAAAATTAGAAGGCAAATTCAAGCAATTTGATTGGACGAGAAGTTGTAAGTATGTGCTAACAAAACTAATAAAAACAATATTAGCGGGACTATTTGTATCTATGCATGCAAGTACACGTGAAGTACCCCACATGTTAAATGGTTGGTTCACTGATTGATTGATTGATTGATAAACAGGTTTACGGTCACTTTCACCATTGTTGGCTACATCGTGGAGACCAGTATTTATTTTATGGACCAACTACAGTCCCCGGTGAAAACCATCGACCATCGGTAGGAAGACTTGCAATCCTTGTCAATTAAGATTGGAGTATAACGCACCTGCCACATGAAGACTCGAACTCGCAACCTAGCTAGGTGTTGACAGGTTAGTGATACAGTAGCTCAAATATCGGCCAACAAGGCCCCTGCCGATATATTTAAAGTAGTTCACACAATCCAAAACACTTAAAGTTAATAAAATCATTTAAATTGATTAGTTGTTGGTTTTCATTTGCACATTATCGCTATTGTTGAATTTGTGGTGGCCAGTTTTTCTTGTTAATGGAAGCCATGAGTTATAACCAACCACATTACAAATTGGAAACAAATACAATTTTCACAGAGTAGATAAACAACTTCTTCGACCCCCTTGGCTCCAAAGGCATTCTTATTAGTTTGGTAAGAGAAAGACAAATGTATCAGTAGATGAGATAAAAAAGGTAAAAAATATATAAAAAAAATAGTTTAGACGTTATTAATTCTAATCAAATGCAGAAATTGTGATTTTCAAACCTGCAGAAAAGTTCCCGTTTATGTGGCTAAGTTTGTAACGATGCTTTTTAAATACTTAAGTGCTTGCGTTAACGTTAGTATGACTGTTGTTCATGGTACATTAAGCTGGGGTCACACATTCACGATTTTTACTGCCGTCCTTGACAGGACCATTCCCGATTAAAATTTGTCAAAAATCTGATCAAGATCCTGTGAATCGTGGATGGAAATTCAAATTTAAATCAAATTTGTAAAAAAAATATTTTAATCACGACAACAATCAGATATTGTTCAGGAAGCGACGATATTCAACCGTTTCCAAGCGAATTTGTCCGGATAATCCCGTTTTCAATCCGCTTCTAGTTCGATTTGTATCTTTCGCATGGTTAAATTCGACTGAGTCTGTCACAACTGCGTCCCGATTCTACCGAATGTAATCCGACAGTGACCAGACAGTGCACCGACACCGACGGAAGTTATCCGTTCAAAAAACTGTCGGCATACTCGGGATGATCAGGTACTGTCGGAACGTAATCCTATCACGGTCCGCCCTATCGCATATTGCAAACGTCTTTGTCTGGTCTCAGTCATATTGTATTCTGTAATTGTCGGGACTCTGACAGGGGTATCATTGACGAATTTCGTATTAATAACAGGACAATTCCAGAACGGAATCGGCAAAGACGGTTCGCAATCGACAAGATGGACTCAATCGGTAGAAAAACAGCAATGAAAAATTCCTCCAGATCATTCCCATGCCAGAGGACACCGTCCAGAAAACACAGAACAATGTTAGGATTTTGATCCGATACAGTCTAATCTGTCACGACATAGTCACGCTTGTAATCCGACTAGACAAAATCGGCTGAGTTTCCCCGAATGTTACGGGACGCACCTGAATGTCGGGGTGCTTCGTCGAACTATCAGGACCATTCCCGACCCGTAGGCATCTGTGTACGAACTTATTCGGCTGCGTTTAGACAATGATAGGATATTCCAAATAATTGAGGATAGTAATCCGACTTTTTTACTTTAGTGTTTTATCACTGTTTGATCTCAAACGGGAGCAATAATCGGCAATTTGTGAACCTCGGATTAGTTATTTCATTTTAAGGTAGAGACACGAAGTTACACTTGATGAATGAGGAAAGAGATAGACATTTAAGACGAAATTGTGTATACTTTAACGAATATTAAATTTCAGACAATTATGTTATAATAATTTTATTTGCTGATCTTTAATTCTGAACAAAGGATATTTTGGATGGCAGCTATAAACACAATAATAACAAAATATCCGGCCACTATAAAATTGTAATTTAAAGTTTATTTAACAATATGCTTTTTATCTGATATCTATTTAGAACAAAAAAGATCGATTAAAATGTCAAATGAAATGATCACGATAAAGATAATACACAATTTTCTTTGTGTAGAAAACAAGTTGAATATGTTTGTTTAATTAACATTAACCACACGACGAAAAAATATATAAGCTATTTATTTAAATTTGTATAGATGTCTTTTAAATTTATATTCAAAACAACGCATTTTAATCAGCACAGTGTTGGCAGAATGATGCGACTTTAATATATATACTCTACTTTTGTAAAAAAAAAAAAAAAATACAACCAACGACAAATGACTGTAATTATAAGCATGGCAAGAAATAAAGGTTTAATTTAAGTATCCAAAAATTTTATCTTTGGAATGTAGGAAATGCTTCATTTTCTTTTTTTCAACATTACTAAAATATACTAATATAGCTTTGCGTTGGACAAATAAGTTACAAAAAAGAATTATAACCTTATATGTATTTTATGATATAAAAACTCTTAAGAATAGTGGGAAGAACGGTTCAATACTCACTTGATCAAGATGCAATACTAAACCTTTTCAATATCTCTCGACACCGACTAATGACACCTACAGTTTACAGGTAAAATGGATGGGTCGTCTCAAAGACAAAAACCATCATGATTATCAATACGTAACATATTGGATTGACGGTTATATACTGTCTTGACTATATAGCTTCAGAATATATGTGAACCAAATAAATAAATGAATATATGTCTCTGTCATATAATATTCTTATTTTGTATGTATTTACACGATATTTCATGTTGAATTGATTAAAACAAATACAGCACCCATTCTGCATCCTAATCCGCTTTCTCTTCAATTTTATGATTATATGAGTCTTTTACCAAATATTTGCCGCATGTAAATAACGATTAATTTGTTGGTGTAGAAGCTTTTATTAAATTGTCCAAAATTTACGAAAATTAATTACTGGACTGTCCGTACGTCCGTATCACACTTGTGAACACTACCAAATTGGTATTTTTCAACAGATCTTCACCTTAGTTGATGTACATATTCAATTTCTGGTGGGATAATTACACATGTTGATTTTGAAGGTCTTAGGAAAATATCAAATCTAATTTTTTTTTTATCAATGGCGGACTTCTCCGCTTCAAGATATTGTTAGAGTTGATGTTTTTCATGATAAATTTTGAAAAAAATATAATTGACTTCTCGTTTTAATGTTACAACATCTTAAGCAGTGCATTTTTTTACATACCTTCGTATGGAATTTATATTTCAAGTTGTTAGTTTATACTATAGAGCTTATTGACATTGCAAAATCAAAATGGACAGTGCTAAGCAGGGGTTTGGAGACCAACGGCTGATGTCCCGAAAACAACATACCTTGTCCCTTCGTCATGATAGTGTCCTTCTCCTGTTCCTAAAAATGACTTTTAGGTTTCTTACTAGAAGTTGATCAAATTTCGTTGATTTTATTTATACACTGTCATTGCTATATTTTGTTTTTATTTTCATCGGGTCAGAATTTATTTCTCTATATCCAATTTCCGGAACAAAGTTTTGTACCTTTTTCAAGTTTTTTCGTACTTATTTTTTTTGTATCTCATCTATGACCATGCATAAGGGAGGTTTTCAATCAAAATAGGGAGAAATAATCAGCTGCGTTTCCCTGAGGACTGTGTTCTCCTTAGAGACAAAATTTATCAAAATCGTCATCCTTTAGTTACTGTAACACCTCAAATAATCGTAAGCCATAACCTTTGAGAGAAAGAGCAGAAAATTTAATCGCGTGATTGGTAAATACAGAATTCAAGTGGAACACCAAATTGGTGAATTGAAAATATACAAAGTATTCAGTAGATCTTGAAGGCACACAAGGCCAAAACTAACAGACATTGTGTAAACAAGTGCCGCCCTTGTCAACAGACATAACATATTGTTTAATTAAATATCAACTACAACTTAACATTCTTAAGTTTGTTTTTTTCATTTTCCAAATTCCACCAGGACAGCTAGAAGCTCAACGTCCAAAAAGATGAAATGTGACTTAAAGACCATAATTTTTCTTTTCATTTATTTTTTATTTTTGAGACGACCCCAAACATTTTACCTGTCGTAGTCGTTCTCAAATGTAGGTGTCGAGAGATGTTGAAAAGGTCTACTTGTGGACACATATTATTAGTTACATAGTGTACCAGTGACCTAATACAAAAAATATGGTGTCAGCAAATCCATGCAGATTGAGTATGATTCATATGTGATCCGTTCGTTATTCAACCATATACTTATATATCGTATTACGTTACTAATAGACATGTTACAAAAAGGTATATTCACGACGCTGAGGTTGACAAATTACACTTTAAATGTGGGGACTGTGTCAAAACACAAAAGATATTACAAATTGTACCTGCGTATATAACTGCATTGATACTTTTGGAGGCAATCCCGCCGTATCATCATCGACCGCCGTATGGAACGAATATTCAGAAATATTTTTACCATAAGAAATAGAGATTAATAAATTCCGTAATATTTTTAAGAAACTCTAATGCAAAAAGTGGGGCGGGAGGGAGCGGTCATGTAAATGCAACGGACTATCTTACCATGTGGTATTTAGACTAATAACCTATCAAAATAATCAAGTCATCTATATTTTAGAACTTAATGTCACTTGTCTATACAAAAAATGTCAACAATACACATTGATTAGCTTTAAATGTGTTTAATGGGGAGTTGTCTCATTGGCACTCATACCACATCTTCCTATATCTAATTAATGAATCTATTTCAATCATTCATATCAATTTCTTCTTCTGTTGAAACCGTTCAGATTTTCCCTCAACACCGTGTTGTTCTCGTAAAGGGAAGTTACACTGTGTATTGAAATAAACCACACCTACTAACCTCATATGAAATATACACGGTCTCCACGCGGTTGCTCTTAACCAATTATATTCTTAGAAATGTAAAGGTGGTAAGATAATTTCGTTTAGCCAGTGTTGATTCAGAACCATTATCTTAAGCATGTCGACAAAATTATTAATTTGTGTTGTGAACATAATCCGGAGTTGTACACACGTAGATATCAGAGGGTTTATCCAGTCAGTCGGAGAAATATCTAACACAATTTACAGAAGGATAAAACATATAAGAAGAAAAAAATTGATGTCAGCAAAACACTACACCAATATATATAGACAAAACACGGGCTCTTTCAAATAACAATTTAACCCTCCGGAGAATAAACTGTTACATGTTTAAAAAAACATTTGTAAATGCATTGTTTTACCTATCACAAACAGTATACTAGTATGATGGAGATATACTGAGATGCATACGTGCATGAGCCTAATAATGTTGGTGCTCTAAGTCAAAAGAGTTCCCGCTGTTAGTGACTTTTTACATATTATATTTCAAAAGTTATCAAATTTAAGTTGGGTTCAGAAAAGATATATATAAACGCAGGAATTTAAAAGTAAATGGTGAATTCCACTTTTAATATTGTAAGGAAATTGCAATTGAAAAAAAGTATATTAAGTAGAAGAAAATAACGCCAATAACCTTTAAAAATGACTTACCGAACGTCTTCGTTTGATAAAAACGAAACTAGAGATACTTTTCGTGGAAGCTCTAGTGTTTTTTTGGAATTTTTAAAGGAAGTGAAATGGCAGAGATCCAAAAATCAAATGTATGAATCAATGAACGGATATACTAAAGTAAATGATATCGATTAAAATTGTTGAAGGTATTTAAATTATTCAATGTTAGACTTTTGAACGACTTTTTATTTAAATTATTTCACAGATTATTTGTAAATATTAAGTTTACTTTATTAAAACGTGAAATGCGTACAGTGGAGATCACTTCTAACCTGTCATTAAATCTGTCAGGAGAACTGTTCTAGGACAGTACGTAGAACTGTCAGCCTGACACCTTTTAGTCAGTTCTAGCTAGAACAGTTCTAACCTAGAACTGATTTGGTCAGTTCTACCTAGAACTAATTTGGACAGTTCTACCTAGAACTCATCCTAACAGTTCTACCCTAGAACAGTTTTAGACAATTCTAGCGAGAACTGACCAAATCTTTGGTCAGTTTTACTTCTAGAACTGTTCTACGGTTACAATTGATGTCAAATTCTACCACTAGAATTGATTTTTAAATTCTACGGCTACAATTGATCTATAAATTCTACGGCTAAAATTGATTTATAAATTCTACGGCTAGAATTGATTTATAAATTCTACGGCTAGAATTGATTTATACGTTTTAAGAAATCTTTGTCTAAATATAAAGGCTTCGACAAAATAGCGATTAATAGTAGAGTTTTGTTATTTTGCCGGTTTTATTTCAGATTTATAATCGGCAAGAGAACATGTTTAACCCCGCCATATCTGCATGTATGTGCCTGTCTCAAGTCATGAGCACAGTAATTCAGTGATTTTCTTTTGTTGATGTGTCACAGAAATTTTTTGTTTTTCTTTCATTTTTTGTCCATACATTAGGCCGTTAGTATTATGGGGGGGGGGCATTATTATTTGATAATTATCATTTGTTATTCCGTATCACATAACAAAATTATCTGACCTCATTAACCAAATGTAATATCTGTTTAAGAGTAGTTTTCATATCTTGGACGGACCTGTTTAACACAAATCTTTTAACCGCATCAATCTAAACTGACATTCTTTGCTCTTTCTTTCTGCAAATCTATATAGCTGCACAGGACTTCAGATTTAATTTTAGGCCAAGAGGGACTGTAATATACAAGTTACAGCAATATTGGAAAACAATTTTGTTCGCACCAATTTATAATGCCAGCATGCAGGGGCAGATCCAGCCATTTAAAAAAAGGGGTGGGGGTTCCAACCATGAGTAAAGAAAGGTTCCAACAATATGATCCATTCAAATGCATTGATCGTAAACAAAAGGGGGTTCCAACTCCTGGACCCACCCCTTGATCCGCAAATGAGCATGTCCTCTTTTTATTCAAAATATTGAATCATAAACAAATATCAGTAGTTTTCATACTTCAGACTGAGTTGTGTAATAAAATCTTTTGACCGCTTCAACCAAAACTTACCATATTTGCTTTTTTTTAATGTAAATCTAAATAGCTGCACAGTAATTCAGTTATATTTTTAGGTCAAGAGGGACTGAAGTATATAAATAACTGCAATATTTGAAATCAATGACCACAATTTTTTTTCTCGCATCAATTGAGAGTGCCAGCATTTCCTATTTTTATTCAAAATATCGCATCAGAAAAAAATAACAGTAGTTTTCATACCTCAGACTGACTCATGTAACAAAATTATTTGTCTGCATCAATCAAAACTGACCATATTTGACAACATCAACCAAAACTGACAATATTTGACTACTAGTTGAGTGAAAACGTACTCCGATATATATATATATATATATATATATATATATATATATATATATATATATATATATATATATATATATATATAAAATAAAAATTATACAAGACTATCAAAGGCCAGAGTCCTGCGACTTTGAACAGACACCAAAAATGCGGCGGGGTTAAAAACAAAATTTGAGATGCCACCCCTATACCTCTAGCCAGTGTAAAAAAAACACAGCAATACGCACGGTAAAATTCATTTTAAAAGAAGTCCGAGTCCGATTTCAGAATAGGTAACAAGAGAAACTAAACAAGATAACAATGATGTATAGGACTACAAGATGTTACTGACATGCCAGCTCCAGACCACAATTAAACTGATTAAGAGATTATGTCTTCATCATATGAATACCAAGCCATTCCGTTAGGGATTAAGTATCATAGTATCATGAGATATATGAGATGAATATAACCAGTATCATGCCAACAACTGGATATACGTTAAAACTGGTTATACGCTAATGCTGCATGTAGTGAATGGCTGTAGATATTGCCTTAAGTCCAATTAATACTCATATACTCATGTTTTGTACAACAACCTATAACTGTCACATAATTATACTCAGCTGTGTACAAGATGAACAATTATAGGTGTAGTTTTTCTGAACTATCTCACTAAAACCCTAAAAAGAAGAATACATGGCATTGTACCAGAAGAAATCTATATGACCTCGAGTTCTCAGCTTTATGTTTTCATTCATTTATTTTTTGTTCAGTAAATATGAAATTAACAGTTTTTGTATCAGGCATCAGTTAAACTTTGAAGAAAAGGTCATATTACCTCTTTCAATTGTTAAATGATACTCAAGGTTATAATTATACACATCTCATTTAGATAACCAATCGATTTTGTTCGTTTCTACGCTCATGATTTCTTTAACATTTTGTGTGTTTGTTGTAGCTTTTTTGTGTGTTTGTTGTAGCTTTTTTGTGTGTTTGTTGTAGCTTTTCATCAAAATTAAAAATACATGTTCTCTCAACTATAAAAAAACATTAAATTAAACAAATGTCTTTAAAACTATTTCATTTTAATTTAAAAAAAACAAACAGTTATAAAAAGTAGCCCCGTATTTTTGTAGTCCCCTTCAAAATGTCCCCAAAAATGTTATTACAATCAATATAAGCATTGTCCGTGTCACAGTATATAGGTCGTCAGGGTCCATCATAGTCTCGTCAATGTTATTTTTTGATATTCAGCATTTTCTTTAATAAACCACTTCTACCTCTGTTTGACTTGAGAATATTTTTCAAGTTGTCGAAATTCAAGCTCCTCTTCTCACTGGGCTTTGGTGGTAGCTGTGGAAGATCGTGTCCTGATCCAGAAGACTTTTTGATACCAAATGATCGTTTGTCCTTGCAATCATTTGATTCAGATAACAGCCATACGCAACCCCAGTATTCTTCTGCTTCTTTACAAAATTCGAAAGGCGATGTTTGCAACACGGCTTGCCAGATAACAGCTGAAACAACATCCCGACCTCTTCCGTTACAATTTCCGGAACAAACCTTATCAATAACAGCGTTTATGCAACCTTCATAGTTGAAATCTGTACCTTCTTTGACTTGGCATGCTTCTTCGCGAGTGTGAACTGTTTCAAGGTCAACTTCATTTGTCCAAGCGAGAATTCCTAGAAAATCCGACCCAGGACTTGCATGGACACAGCTGTAAACGCTGACCAACAAAAAGAACAACATCGATTTCATCCTAAAAAATAACATATTTTTCATTAGATTACATGCTGTTTATTTTTTTGATAAACCTTAAATTTGTTTTATCAAAAGTGACAGGTACGTTTCTTAATATGTATATTCTGGGATGTATTTTTAAATTTGAGACCTTTTGTACATAGAATGTCACATTCTCTGCATGTTAAAGACCTACACTTAAAGGGTTCCAAATGCTCAATTTGTTGCAAGGCAAAATGTTTTCCCGTGGCATTGTTTACAGTGGCAATTCCCTATCGTTCTACCTTGTACAATCTACATAACATAGTAAAAGGTGTTATGATGACATTGTTGATGTTCCAATGGGGGGGGACGTCGTATATACCCCGGCAGTTTCCTGAATATATACTGACATCTCTGTGTTGTTATCCAGTCACAAAACTCGACTCATTTGTAATCCGTAATATAAAGGAATATCAATACATCTGTTATAATAATTCGGGTTAAGAGATATATGTAAAGTATTTAACTGTTTTTTTTCTCTTGTAAAGTGTTGTCTCATTGGCTTATGTGCACATCGAATCTCTTTTTATTAATTACCATTACATATAAAACATTTTAAAAACACGAGCTTGTAAAAATGCCTTCTTAAGGTCGCCAAATTTGTTTCACTGCGATATTAAAGTCAATATTGTTTTTAATTGATATTTGTAAACGCAATCATGTTTTGGAAAAAAACACAGTTTACATGGCAAAGGATGGAAATAACGTTAATAAAGCTTAAAGGGTGGTGCCGCAGGTATTACACTTGAAATTATTATTCTTTTTATCAGTGTTAAAGATTATACCCACACAAATTGTACAGTCCCCTATTACAGTAGAAAATTCCATTAAAAAAAAAAAAAAAAAAAAAAAAATCGGGAAAATTTCCCGAATTTTTCATTGTACTAATGAACTCAAAATCGTTCAATATTTTTTTGTCGCGTTTTTGAATTTCCGGATCGGCGCAGAAATATACTTCCGTTTCCGGTCTTGTTTACATGTGACTGAATAAAATGTATATGAATATGTATATGTAAAGAAAGGAACTTATACTAATTCATTTGAAGAAAAAAAAATTCTTATTAAAAAAACGTTACCTGATGACAGCGTTTCTTTATTTACATTGAATATGACGTCACAACTTAAATAACTTTAAAGTCCCTAACAACAGAACCAAAATCGGAAACGTTACGGTATTTCCGTTTCTCTTTTTTAACATTGTTGATTTAAAAAAGAAATCATAGACTTCGTCTCCATTCACAGATAATTCTTGCCTCATATTATTTACAATAGCAATGTGACAGGAACATTTCTTTTACCAAAATTTAAATGTTAAAAAATGTAATCAAAATGATTATATAAAACTGATTTTTTTTCTGAATCAATATTAAAACAAATTTTCTATTTTATTTTATGATTTTTCAAAGATCTTGCTTCGCCTAATAACACTACGTCCTACAACACACGTCCGACAAAATGTACCGCATAAAAAATGTTTAGCAACAAACATTAATAATTGAAACTTATTTTTTTTAAATGCATGTAGGTAAATCCTTTTTCTTCATCTCAAATTCCCTTTATTGACAATACATTGTTAAATATATCCACTATTTCAACTTGAAACACGTAAAGAGTAAAGGTAATACGAAAATTCAAGTAAATTAAAAGAAGCTATCAGATCAATTAATTTAAAATAAAAAAAACTTACATTTTGTATCTGTTTTCTGAATACCTCTGGCAATAATTTTAAAGTGAAGAAAACTGGCATTTATACAAGAATTACTTTCTCAAATTGACCAATCAAAAACGTTCATAAAACATTCACCCTAGTTTACTTTTTTCAAAATAACTAAAATTATTTCGAAATACATTAAAAATAAGTCGCTGACAAAACATTTTTAATTATTCAGATCTCAATAAACAACTCGGTTTTTAACCCATATTTCTCTCTTTGGTGTCAAAAGATATAGAATTTATTTTTGTTTAAATCAAAGATCTCATTCTCGTATTTTGTTGACAGATTTTTGCTTCACTGGTCTTTTGTTTTTCAGTCGAGCGATGAGTTCAAGGTTTTTATTATCTGACCAATTCATTTGAATACAATGTGTTTAAATTACACTTTATCGTCCTCATTTCTTTAAATTGTCAACATAAAAAAGTTTCAGTTTACAGAAACTTCAAATCTAGTTTTATAATCTAAAATAATCTACGCTCAACAAGTAAACATCTAAACCATCTTGTGTGAAAACTAAGTATTAAAAAATGGAGTCAAAATAAACTGACATATATCCAAACTGAGAAATATTGGACTGACGTGAAGAAATGGTGTCAATATATACTAAAATGGGACAATAATTTATAAAACGGAAGCAACTCGTAGTGCAGTAGAATGTAACAAACACCTTCATGCATTTCACGTCCAACCCTTTTTTCCTTTTGTAAAAAAACTTTTTTTCAAATACCAATTTTTGACTACTGAGTATATAACTTTTTCGACAGGTGGTTCGAATAGTTGAAGCTTACAATTGGTGTGAGTTGGAGGCAAACATATATTATTTCCTATGATATTGCAATTGACGCGTTTAGAAACGTATAAAACAAATTCATAAAAAGCAATGCATTTTTATAGTTGAATTCGTTATAATTATGAAAACAGTGTATTGAATAAAAAGTTTGCATGATGTATTTTTTTTTTTTTTATAGAATACGGATCACATAACTGTGACCATTCAGCTAATAATATGTATTCATATATGTATGACGTCTTGACTGGAGTTTGATGATGTTCCAGACACTATGAATATTTAGACCATATGTGTATGGCCATGGCCAAATCAGTATACTGATATGGTCTGAGTATGGTCGGACCATATAAGTTTACTACTCTTTTGTTTAATAATCGACCAGACAATACGAGTATTAAGACCATATCAGGTTTTTTTTCTCTCGAAAAGTTCTATCTTGCTTTGCAGGAACAGATAACTCATTCTCTGAACAAAAAACTGCACAAGTTACTATCTGAATTCGTTAGGTTTTACTTATTGTCTAAATCTTGGTATCTGTTATTTTGCATTCGTTAAGAGTCATTTCAAGTCGAAGTGAAAGCTAATGCGATTGGGGCATAATTTTTTTTCCTGTTTTCTGTGTCTAACTTATTTTTTCAGAATCAAAATTCTTTTTATTTCCACTTATTTCATGACATTGGTGTATTCTTTTTCCTATTCATACAATCTTACTTTCGTCGTTATATCGTATGAAAAGGAGCAGGAACACATTTACTAAAATTAATTTTGAAGGAGATATGATCAGAAAAAAAACAAAAAAGAACATGATCATTAAAAACATTCAAATTAATTATTAAAAAAGATAATAAATAAATTAAAAGATATGAGTTTTATTTCTTTAGTGAACTAGCTTATGTATTATTTTAATAACTGTCAATACTTTTCATTTAAGTATTGGTAATTAATTTACTATAAAAAAAAATTTGAAAAAAGTCATCAATTGAAATTTCAAATAAACTCAGTAAAATTTGGTACATATAATATATTTATTCAACTTTAAATGATAAATATATTGAATTGTGAAATACTTGCATTACAATATTAGGTCATTTGATGTTACGAACAATTCAAAATTAAAGCAGGTGGTCATACATGGGTCTGCGTAACAAATATTCAACCTTTTTTTACAAAAACAAAATAGGTTAATAAGGAAGTAATATCCCTTGATAATATTTGAAAAACACTTTAGTTAATAATTCATGTACAAAGATAATTATCAAGGAGTCATTTAAATTTTGAAGTTTAAAGTCGTTAAAAAGGTGTAGTGTATTTATTTCGATGCAATAAATCTTAAATCAATTGAATGTTTTTATATTTTAGAGTAAATATGAAACAAGATCGAGATTGACTAACGCGAGACTAATTAATTTCCATGCAGTTTATTTTAGACGTTTTTGTACGGCCGTTTAGAAATTGCCTTTATCTTGATCTTAATCTTAAACAACAAAACAGAATGTCAGAACTTTTTGCTCCAGTAGGAAAAGATTGTTATACAATTATGTTCGACGTTTTATATACTTAACATGTTATCACTGGTCATATTTTTACAACCGCACAAAAGTACAAAAAGACGTATATAAATGCTATATTCTTGAAATTTCAAGTTAACGCGTATCTATAGAAATTTTTTATTACATAAAAAAAATCGTCAACTTTTAAATAATTGATATGGACGTGGCGTTAAAGGCCCATTCGTTGTTCGTTATTCGATACTAGAATATTTAACCGACTGCTAGATTAGTCGGTTAGAAATTTAAATATCATAGGTGAAAATGATAATAAAAAAATGAATATTCGATAATAATAAAAGCCGGATAGCTTTATAATCGTAAGGCGTAAACCAATATGAAAGAAATCCTTTTCACCACAAATATTACCCTTTGTGTAAATCGCATATAAAATGTTATCAACAAAATGCAATCGCCAAGATGACCGTAAATCACAATCGAGATGACCGTAACAGAATCAGCGATTCATAACAAGGCTGACCGTAACTGCTTTTAAGATGACCGTAATTTGTAAATGATGACCGTAACTTTTAAAGGATGACCCTCAATTCTAAGAAATATCCGTATTTATATAACTATCTTTTTGTATCAAATGATTAATCGTGTTGGTATACACATATTAATATGAGAGTTTTATCCTATAGGTAGAAGAAAATAAGACGTGCTTCAAATGCAAAGATTACCATATGTATCTTTTTTACAGTAGAGGGTTCAATTTTTAAAATGAATATGCCAAAAGACATGCAAATGAACAGGAAGGGAAAACATGCAAAAGCGCGATAAAATGACACCTTACAAGCATAATGAAAAAAATGCGGTACACAGCCTTCAACTGCTCGACAGAAGATTTTTTTTTTGTTTCTGGGATTCCTTTTAATGACATATAATAAATACACATTTTTTAAAATGCCAAAAAATTGCATGTACACCCATTGATATTATATCGTCTTTCATTTTGTCGTGCAAATAAAATAACAGAAATATTTTGAAAATATCATTCGAATAAACTAGTGAAGTTAAAATAGTATTGTACGAAAAGCGTATCACAAGGCGGAACGTTGTCAATTTGTATATATATACAAAAATGTTATTCATACAGTCAGGATTCTACTTCTTCAAAAGTATCTCCCCATTACGCCAGTTCATGCTCACAATCGTAGAAATGGAAGCCATTGTAGGGATGACGTTTTGCCAATTTTGATCTTGAAAACTGATAAATTTATCCACATAGCACCATTACGATCGATCGTTATATGTCAGTTATATTTTAAAAGACAAATGTATCTACTAGCTAATGAGCATTAGTTAATGAGCTTGTCTGCATTGATTCAACTTAAAAATATTGTCTGTTTGGATGTCAGATGGAATTTTTGAAATTCTTAAGCATTTAAAAAAATTCTAATTAAATATTTCGTGGAAGGGCAGACTAAACATTTTCAGTGGTTGAAGATTATAAACTCTAGTTATCACACACAAGAAAATCATATTTTTTCGAAGATATCCATTTTCATCATCCAAATTAAAAGACTGTCGTCAAGTACTTTTAGAGAAAAAAAATAGCGATTCGAACACACCTACTCTGTTTTTGTGATTCATTAGATAGGTATCTCAATTGACCCATATATTTCATCTTTTTGTACTGTTATTTTTTTACGTCATAAAGTCAACCTGTAGCTTTGATATATAATAATGATAGAATCTGAAGCGAGATGCTATATAAAATACTCTTGCTTTGTACGTTTTAAAGACAAAATATACACCCCAAACATGCCCTAACATAAAAAGGTGCACTCGATTTTTCTCTTTTTGATACAATCGTTACCTGTTTTGGGGAATTTTTTCTTGATTCACATAATGGAAGGGCAGACACGAAAATTTCTGAACTAAAGGATTGATATGTTCTCCGTCCGTGATAAAAAAAATTGGAGGTTATGCATTTTCTACATCAAACTTATAAATACTATATATAAAAAAGAAGATGTGGTATTATTGCCAATGAGACAGCTATCCAGACAAGACCAAAATGACACAAACATTAACAACTATAGGTAACCGTAAGGCCTTCAACAATGAGCAAAGCCCATACCGCATAGTCAGCTATAAAAGGCCCCGATAAGAACCATGTCGTCGACTTGATATCTTATTGTTTTGCATTACTATGTAATAAATACATTGAAAACTTATGCAAATGGTGTTTTTAGAATAAGAAAATTGTCGTTTTATTTGTTTCTATTAACTTTTTAAAATTTTGTTACTATATCAAACATTACAGTCAACTTTTATCGCTTTCTCGATAAACACAGAGCTTCGATTCTTTTGTTCTATTTCAAAAGTGTTTCCGCCTGCATATAACAAGACAAATAAAGATTTTAATCTGCTTCCTCTGGAACCATACACATGGGCTCGATTATCAAATATTCGTATGTATTATTAATGTTTTTAATGCTCCATTTATTGGCAATATGTTTTTCTGGTCTGTGCGTATGTTCGTCCGTTCGTCTGTTTGTTTGTCCGTTTGTCCAGCTTCAAGTTAAATAAAATTGAAACTTAGTACACATTTTCCCTATGGTATGATCTTTTTAATTCTAATGCCAAATTACAGTTTTATCCCATTTTCATAGTCCACTAAACATAGAAAATGATAGTGTAGATGAGGCATCCGTGTACTAGGGACACATTCATGTTTCTTCAAATTTTCGTCGTATCGCTGTCAATTTGTGTTAAAATTTTAACGTCGATATCAATAAATATTTCATTGTTTACGAGAAATATGCAATTTACTATCATTGTTATAAATCCTAAATATGGCCAATTATATTATAGTTTAAAAAAAGAATTTATGAAACATATTTATATCCGCTAACCGAGCCCCTATTGAGATCGACAAACCCAACAAAAAAGCTTTGAATACAATACGGATATTTCTTAGAATTGATGGTCATCCTATAAATGTTACGGTCGTCCTATATAAATTACAGTCAGTCTTTACAAATTACGGTCATCCTTTACAAGTTACGGTCATCTTTTTACCAATCACATTCATCCTTGTTTTATGTTACGGTCATCTTGAAAATATTTTGATTATGATTTACGGTCATCTTAACGATTTTTTCAAATCGAATTTCCCGTTCCATGCACATTTCTCGGAAGTAATTAGTGATTTTCGAGTGATTCTTTTATAAATTTACATCGTTTCAATTTATTTATGATTTGTAAAGAAAATGATATAGAGACACTTTAACAGACAATACAGAAACTGACCTAATTTTTCATCCGACATCTTGGGATGACCGTGAATGCAGTTACGGTCATCAGCTTTACCCCAGTGACTTTTGTTAATCATATTAATAGAACAAAACAAGCGATCGCTCTTACATTTTAATTAGTAATCTATAAAAAATATAAATTTAAATAAGTATGACAAGTCAACCAAAACACCTAAGATATTCAGCTAAACATCGTTAAGAATTTAGGTAAAAAAGCACATAAATATTCATAATAATAGGCAAATATTCAGTAATGTCAAATATACAAATGACCCCAAAGGAATTAACATAAAAGAGGGACGAAAGATACCAAAGGGACAGTCAAACTCATAAATCTAAAACAAACTGACAAAGCCATGGCTAAAAATGAAAAAGACAAACAGAAAAAAAAAGAGTACACATGACACAACATATAAAACAAAATGTAAAACTAAAGAATAAACAACACGAACCCCACCAAAAACTAGGGGTGATCTCAGGTGCTCCGGAAGGGTAAGCAGATCCTAACTGTTTGTCTTTGTGTTAACAGAAGACTCAAAGTGCAACTGTGATATTCAAAATGTATGGTGAAATCCTACGGTGACCGCTTACAAAATGTACATGACGTTGAAAATCCCTAGTCTTTCAATTTCATTAAAATGCAATGCTATTTTAAAATGTATATAATATATATACAGATCATATCAAAAAATATCGTAGAATAATGGTATCTTAGATGTCTAAGTAGGACTGAAACTGTCACTTTTCGGGTAAAAATCGTCGAAAATTCAGATAAAAGGGTACAGGTTGATGTTTAGAACTTCATGCTCTCTTATTCGTCAAAGTGTTATGCAAAAAGTAGTTATTAGAAATATACAAATGACACCAAAGTACTTTGGGTAATCTTCTTGTCTTCTATATTTATGGAGATTTAAAAAATTTGCAAAAATGTTATAGACATTAAAAGACTAAGGTCTTGTTGTATTTTCAGTGGTTTACCAGTATGTTTTCCCTATATATTTTGATTATCAAACTGGCAATTTGAACCGTCAATAAACATAGAAAAGCAGAAGTTTACATGCACTACTTCTGATTCACCGCGGTGAATATCAATTTTCTTCAAACAAATATGGTGTTTTATTCAAAGTGCAGCTCATATAGAAAAACTTATTTAAATAATACCATTATAGAATAATCTGTTTAAAAAATTATTCATGGAAGCCATAGATTGTTGGAAATTTACAAATGGCCTTGGCAGTGATATTCGAATATTTCTTGCGTAGTTTTGTTGTTTCGCAAGATCTCGCTTTGATATTTGGAATATGATATCGTATAGTTTATACCCTTTTTAAACTGACAACTGCGTAACTAAAAATTTAACGTTGTAAGAGTTATCTCCCAAAACACTGTTTTTCTTGTGGCCAGTACTCCTTCGTAACCATAAAAGACTCCATATTAGAGCTATTCCCCCTTATGTTTTTGATATAAGTGAATTGCACTTCTAGCTGGTAAACCATAAGTGATAGAGAACTAGGGTCTTTAGATTTGATGTCCTTGGTCCAAAATAAGGAAAATGAGGTCAAGGTCAAAGGTCAAGGTCAAGTTATAAATTTTGATTTTGGCTTATTTTCACTTATTTTCACTTATTTTCACTTATTTTCATAAAATTTATAACATGTTGACATCTTATTTTTACAAAATTGTTAGTTGCAACATGTCGTAACACTTTTGTTTTGATTGCAAGGGTACGTTGACCATAAATAAGAGTTTTCTGCCCTTTTATATCTAGAATAATGTGTTAAGTGATACAACTCATTAACCAAACATATTACAGAGCAAGTGTCTTTTGATTTGAGGTCCTTGCTTTATGACTTTGGAATTGAGGTCAAGGTCATAATCAAATTGGACGTTCTAGATTCTGACCTTTGCTTTAAATTCATATTGATACATCATAAAGCCATAAGAATTGACATTTAAACTTAATTTCAATGTTTTCATAACAAAAAATATATTGTAAGTGGTGGAAAGAACTTCAATTGTTCTCTGAACAATTGGTTTTTAATTAGGTATTTCCACTTTTCTGTGGAAAGACCTATTGTTTTTCTTCTGATTATTTTTTTTTCTTCCGCCTAATTTTGTTCTTGCGATAAATATTTGTTTCGCAATATGTCGCTTAGATATTTGGTATATGATATCGAACAGTTTATGCGCTTTTGAAATTTACCCTGTGTAATCGAATACTTTTCTTTGTAGGAGTTATCTCCCCAAACACTGTTTTCCTTGTGTCCACGACTCCTTCGCAACCGTAAAAGATTACGACAAATTGATTTTGCAAAATTGCTAGTTACATCTTTAGGATAAGACTATTCATTTGGACCGAAGCAATATGAACGCTCCATATGAGAGTTATTTCCCTTTTTGAATTCGAAATTTTGAAATGTATTTTAAACTGGAACACCATAAGTGATAGAGGCCTAGGATCTTTTGATTTGGGGTCCTTGGTCCAAAAAAATGAAAATTGGGTCAAGGTCAAAGGTCAAGGTCATATTCTAAATTTTGATTTTTGCTTATTTTCACTCATTTTCAAATACCTTATTACATATCGACAAATATTTTTTTATAAATTGTTAGTTGCGACATGTCCTTACTTGTATATTTTGGTTGAAAGGGTGCGCAGATAATAAATGAGAGTTTTTGCCCATCTTTCATTTAGAATTACACGTAAAGTGATATTACTCATTAACTAAACCTGTTAAAGACCTAGGGTCTTTTGAATGAAGGTCCTTGGTTTGAGACCTTGATATTGAGGTCAAGGTCATAGGTTAATATGATGTTTTAGATATTGACCTTTGCTTTAAATTCATATTAATACATCATAAGGCCATAGGAACTAACATTTTAAATTGATTTTTCATATTTCAATATCAAAATAGATCTTAACTAGTGGAAAGACCTTCAATTGTTCTCTGAACAATTGGTTTTTAATTTTTTATTTTTTCTTCCCCCTAATTTTTTTCTTGTGTAGTTTGGTTGTTTCATAAGCTGTCGCTTAAATATTTAGAATATGATATCGTATAGTTTATACTCTTTTAAAATTGACAACTGCGTAACCAAATACTGTACGTTGTAAGAGTTATCTCCCCAAACACTGATTTTCTTGTGACCACTACTCCTTCGCAACCGTAAAAGATTACGACAAAATTATTTTACCAAACTGCTGGTTACATCTTCAGGATTAGGATTTTAATTTTGACCGAACATATCCGGAGACTTCATATGAGAGTTATTCCCCCTTTTGTATTTGATATTAGCAATATGCCTTTCTAACTAGTAAACCATAAGTGATAGAGATCTAGGGTCTTTTAATTTAAGGGTCTTGTTAAAAAAAATGAAAATTAAGTCAATGTCAAAGGTCAAGGTCATATTCTAAATTTCTATTTTGACTTATTTTCACTTAGTTTCAAAAAAACGTATAACATATCGACAAATTATTTTTACTAAATTGTTAGTTATGACATGTCGTAACTTATAAAAGTTGGTTGAAATAGACAATAAATGGAAGTTTTTGCCCTTCTTATATTTAGAATTATGAGTAAAGTGATATTACTTATTAACCAAACATATAAAGGACCTAGGGTGTTTTGATTGAAGAAACTTGGTTTGTGACCTTGAAATTGAGGTCAAGGTCATAGGTTAATAGGACGTTCTAGATTTTGACATTTGCTCTTAATTCTTTTTTTTTACATCATAAAGCCATAGAAGCTGACATTTTAGACTGATTTTTAATATTTTAATATCAAAATGGATCTTTACTGGTGGAAAGACTTTCAATTGTTCTCTGAACAATTGGTATTGTTCTCTGAACAATTGGTTTTTAATTGTTTTATATTTTCCGAAGAAAGTAAACTCTCCCCCCCAAAATGCACCGATTATATTTAATTTTCCTTTTTTTGTTGTAGTTACTCGACCGAGTACTAGAATATCCGACCACAAAGTAGGTAAACTGTCAAAATATTATATACAATCTGGTGATATGAAAATGGTAAAATGAAATGTTTAATCTGAAGTGTACGGGAGACAATCCATTTTAAACTTCACATACGTCTGATTCGTGTACTTACGTAACGTATATGTAAAATCAATGAGATATGATAACATTATTATAGATGAAACTACATGTAGTCACTAGAGACCATAAAACGATCGCGAGGATGCATTCAATTAATCGACAAACACTGCCTTCAACAATGAATAAATCCCATACAGTATAGGAAACTATATCTATATATAACAATGAAAAACATACAAATATGATATTCATCAACAAATTAAACGACAACCAATGCTTTAGATGAGCATGACCACGGACAGGCACCTGACAAAATGTGAAAAAAAAGAAAAAAGGAAAAACATGAAATCGTCGCTTATGTGATTTTCTTTAAAGATTGATAGTTGAGTTAAACAAGCTGACCCTTCCGGAGAACATTAGTTTTCGGCAGACAGTTTTTTTTAAACTACGTAGAGTGTAGTTGACTTGTTTCGCCTAATCTTTTTTCCTTTTGAAATTGATCATCCTTACAATAATTAAATACTTTTGTTCTATTTGAATAATGTTTTAACTATAATTACTTGTTGTAATATAACAACAATGACGGGAAGTGTTCGTAGGAAGGAAACATATATTTTGAAGTAAAAAATCAAAATGTATATCATCTGGAGGACAATTCAGGATCTTTGTAATAAAAACAGTAAAGTGAATAAAATAAAATTTATTACAATCACAGGAGCACAAATACATGTATACAAATAACGACATTAGAGCTCGTTATAGTGTCAAGTCACCTTCCAACTATTGAAGACCGTATGCTAATCTTTTAAAGTGATGTTGTATATTAATGTAGTTTTGTTACTGTCTTAATGAAATATACATTTTCTTTTCTTTACTTCGCCGTTTCAGAATCTAATGCATCCGGGGTAAAATTTTCAAAAGTGTACACATAAACGCCGTGATTGGTTAAAAATGTCATAAACAATAGAAATTCGACCAATGACGTGACGTTATTTTCCGTTTGGGTTACAAATAATGAAATTACCCATTATTCTTTAGATTCGGAAAAGGCCAATTTATAACAGACTCGATTAATCATACAACATTTTATATAAAGGTATGATTGTTAATAAAAAGAGAAAGCTCTCGACCAGGCCAGATAATGTAGAAGTTAGTAACTTTGTGTACAATGTTTATAAAAAAGAAGATGCGGTATGATTGCCAATTAGATAACTCTCAAAAAGAGACCAATATAACACAAAAATTAACAACTATAGGTCATTGTACGACCTTCAATAATGAGCCAAGCCCATACTGCATATTTAGCTATAAAAGGCCCCGAGCGACAATGTAAAACAATTCAAACGAGAAAACTAACGGCCTAATTTATGTTAAAAAAAAATGAACGAAAAACAAAAATGTAACACATCAACAAACGACAACCACTGAATTACAGATTTCTGACTTGGAACAGGCACATACATTAATAATGTGGTGAGTTTAAACATATTAG
Organism: Mytilus edulis; assembly: GCF_963676685.1. NCBI lineage: Eukaryota > Metazoa > Mollusca > Bivalvia > Mytilida > Mytilidae > Mytilus > Mytilus edulis. The sequence goes on along the minus strand of NC_092354.1, from coordinate 64,106,737 downwards.
CAGGATCCCAACCCTCGCCTAACCTGGGACAGCGGTATAACATTACAACATAAGAACGAACTTTAAAACTCAGTTGCAAAAGCTTAACTCATCAGATGTACACAAATACAAGTGGACGTGGCCGGGTACTCTACATCCCAACAGCAAAGAGACTAGGAACAGGTCTGCAAGTGATCATAGTTCACTGACAGCTAGCTCAAAGCCAATAACAACTAACAAAAAATCATGCATCCAAGACATGAAGTATTGATGATATTATAATAATCTAGACTGTAACGCATTATGTTAGAGCATACTATATGTTTCAGGATCTTGCAACGAATGCATGTTTGAGATACTTAATTAGCGGAAATGCACAAATGTCTCCTGTTGTCCATTCATCAGGTATCAAGCTGGTATTGATGGTGAATAATAATATGATAGCTGCTAAGTCGTTTTATATATTTTTACATTCTATAGCTTTTTCTTCTGGCCCTCATACTTTTTATGTATTGAATCCATATTCTGATTTTGTTCTCGTCTATACTTAGGTTATTATGTCTTTCCATTTTGGATGTAATGGTTCATTTAGTGGTTCATATTTAGTTGATGTCTTTTTAGTTGATTCAATTATAGTGTAATGTTCATTCAATGTTTTTGATCTGTTATGGTCGTTTCTGCTGGTACTAAAACCTGCTTTAGTCTTGAGTGGTATTCTTTAAGAGAGTTCTTATTTTTTTTTATCTGACCTTGCCCTGCTAAATTAGCTTTTCTCATCACATGGCGTTCGTCGTCCGATTTTGTCTTTGTTAACTTTTACAAAATTTCTCAGTCTCTGAAACTACTGGGCCAAATTTTATTGAACATATGTCGTTTAGGGAGTCGTCTGATAGTTTTGGTTAAACTTTGCAACAATTATCATTTGTGTATCTAGTATAAACATTGTGTTGGATACCCCTGCCTGTCAGCCAAGTTAGCCGACATGTCTAAAATAAAACATAGGGATAAAATGCAAGGGCTGTCTATTAAAAAAACGCTATAAATACGAAAATCTGATTTGAAAAACATGTCTAATCTGACATCGGACTCAGACGTCTTTTAAAATGAGTTTTACTGTGTGTATTGCTTCATATGTGTTTCTATGTTCTACATTGGCTAGAGATATAGGGGAGGGTTTGGATCTCCTCACAAAACATGTTTAACCCCGCCACATTTTTTCGCCTGTCCAAAGTCAGGAACCTCTGGCCTTCGTTAATCTTGTATATTTGTTTTAATTTAATCTCATTTATATGTTTTCAAGTTTAGTGAGACGCCCATTTTCACTGAACTAGTACATAATTTTATTTATGAGCCAGCTGATACCACCTCCCGGCAAAATTTCCCAACAAGGCAAGATCTATTGATTTTCTTAGTTCTTCATCCCCCTTAAAATCCATCTATATAAAACTTTCTTTCCGTTTCTGTTTCGTTTTCCGTTTCCACCGTTTAGCAACACCAGAATACGGCGGGGTTATACAAGTTTTTTTTAGATCTCAGACCTCGCTCTATACCTCTAGCCAGTGTAAAAAAACACAGCAATACGCACGGTAAAACTCATTTTAAAAGAAGGCCGAGTCCGATTTCAGAATAGGTAACAAGAGAAACTAAACAAGATGACAATGATGCATACTTTAACAATGGACTACAAGAAGTTCCAGACCACAATTAAACACTGATTGATAGATTATGTCTTCATCATATGAATATCAAGCCATTCCATCCCGTTAGGATTTAAGTATCATAACATCATAAGATATATGAGATGAATATAACCAGTATCATGCCAACAACTGGATATACGTTAAAACTCATTATACGCTGATGCTACATGTAGTGAATGGCTGTAGATATTGTCTTAAGTTCAATTTATACTCATATACTCATGTTGTGTTCAACAACCTTTAACTGTCACAGTACTATACTCAGCTGTGTACAAGATGACATGTCTAAACGTAGTTTTTTTGAACGATCTCACTTAAACCCCATAAAGAAGAATACATGACATTGAAATAAGAAATCTATATGACTTCGAGTTCTCAGCTTAATGTTTTCACTCATTTATTTTTGTATTCAGCAAATATGAAATTAACAGTTTTTGTATCAAGCTTCAGTAAAAATTTAAGAAAATATCATATCACCTTCTTCAATTGTTTAATGATACTCAATGTTAAAACTATACACATCTCATATAGATAACCAATCGATTTTGTTCGTTTCTACGCTAATGATTTTTTTTACATTTTGTGTGTTTGTTGTATTTTTTCGTCACAATTAAACATGTTAAAAATACATGTTCTCTCAACTAAAAAAACACTAAATTAAACAAATGCCTTTAAAACTATTTCATTTTAATTTTAAATCACATACAGTCATTAAAAGTAACCCCGTATTTTTGTAATCCCCTTCAAAATGTCCCCCAAAATATTATTACAATCAATACAATCATTGTCCGTGTCGCAGTTTATTGGTCATCAGCGTCCACTATAGTATCGTCAATGTTATTTTTTTATATTCAGCATTTTCCTTAATAAACCACTTCTACCTCTGTTTGACTTGAGAGCATTTTTCAAGTTGTCGAAATTCAAACTCCTCTTCTCACTTGGTTTTGGTGGCAGCTGTGGAAGATCGTGTCCTGATCCAGAAGACTTTTTGATATTAAACGATCGTTTGTCCTCGCAATCTTTTGATTCAGATAACAGCCAGACGCAACCCTCTTCATTTTCTGCTTTTGCACAAAAATCAACAGCCGAGGCTTGCAACACGGCTTGCCAGATCACGGCTGAAACAACACCCCGACCTCTTCCGTTGCAATTCCCGGAACAAACCTTATCAATTACAGCGTTTATGCAATCTTCTAAGTTGAAATCTGTACCTTCTTTGTATTGGCATGCTTCTTCGCGAGTGTGAACTGTTTCAAGGTCAACTCCATTTGTCCAAGCGAGGATTCCTAAAAAATCTGACCCAGGACTTGCATGGACACAGCTGTAAACGCTGACCAACAAAACGAAAATAAACAAAAATCTGATCCTGAAAATAACAAATATTTCATTAGATTGCATGTTTTTCATTCTTTTGATAAACCTTCAATTTGTTTTTTTCATAAGAGACATATTGTTTTCTAAACATGCCGATTTCGTGATGTTTTTATAATAACACATGTCAATCGGTTCTTTAAAGTTGATACCTTTTGTACAATAAATACTCTATGATGGTTTGTAGCTTTGTTCCCAGTGGCAATTCCCTATCGTTCTACCTTGCATACATGTAATCTATGGAATAACCGTTTCACAAATGATATCGGATATGTTCCTTACGTCGTAACTACAATCCCCTTCCCTTTCATGAATGTGACCTACCGAATTAGACTATTTACCGGATTTGTAATCACATAAGCAACACGACGGGTGCCACATGTGGAGCAGGATCTGCTTACCCTTCCGGAGCACCTGAATTCACCCTTAGTTTTTGGTGGGGTTCGTGTTGTTTATTCTTTAGTTTTCTATGTTGTGTCATGTGTACTATTGTTTTTCTGTTTGTCTTTTTCATTTTTAGCCATGACGTTGTCAGTTTGTTTTAGATTTATGAGTTTGACTGTCCCTTTGGTATCTTTCGTCCCTCTTTTAATCTACTTTTTGTATTAACTGTTAAATTTTCGTTCCGAAATAATTGCAATTAGTTCTAAGTAAGCGACAATCAATTATTCAATGTGTGTTTGCAACGCACAATGTGTTATATAGTCTCTGTGGTTATCGTCATTTTGTTTTATAACAAATGAGTTGAGTCGGATAGAAATTAATATCAATACATCTAGATCTGTATTTCGGGTTAAGATATATGTAAAGTATCTAACTGTTGTTTTTATTTTTCTCTGGTAAAACGTTTCTCGTCAACTTATGTGCACGTCGAATCTCCTTTTATTAATGACTATTACATATAAAACGTTTTTAAAAATAAAAACACGCACCTTGTAAAAATGCCTTGAAGTTCATAAAGTCGCCAAATTTTTGTCACTTCGATATGTCAAAACATTTATTTTTTTAATTTATATTTGTAAACGTAATCAACTTTTGATATAAAACATACAGTTAACATTGCAAAGAATGAAATTAACTTTTATTAAGCTAAAGGAGCGGAGGTTCTCAACTTGAAAGAAACATTTTTTTTATCAGTGTTAAAAGATTTTACAAAAAAAAAGTAGTAAAATGAACATTTAATTTACTAAAATTAAAATGTTAAAACATGTTATAGAAATAACGAAAAAAAAAACATCTGCATGAATTATAAAATAACTTTTCCATCTTATTAAATGATTTTCAAAGATCTCGGCTCGCCCTATTACACTGCGTCCTTCAACACAGGTCCAATAAAATATACCGAATAAAAAAGTTTAGCAATAAATGTTGTAATTTTTGTATTTTAGAAACAATTTTTATTTTTAAACATATTAATAAGAAACGTATTGTAAAGAAATTAAACCATCTTTACTTGACAAAATAATATAATTAATAAATACTAAACATTTCTATGCATTCAAATTGAAATGCATGATTGTAAATCCATTTTCACAAAATCTCAATAATTATAATGTTAAATATATCGACTATTTCAACTTAATTGATACGTGTAGGGAGCAAAAATAAAACGAAAAATCAAGTAAACAAAAAGAAGCTTTCAGATCAATTAAGTTGTAATAATAAAGACTTACATTTTGTGTCTGTTTTCTGAATACCTCTGGCAATAATTTAAGAGAAAAGCAAACTGACATTTATACGAGAGTTCTTTCTCAAATTGACCAATCAAAAAAGTTGAACACTTACCCTAGTTTACATTTTTCAAAATAACTACAATTATTTCGAAATACATTAAAATAATCGCTGACAAAACATTTTAAATTATTTCGTTTTCAATAAACATCTTAGTTTTTAACCCATATTTCTCTCTTTTGTGTCAAAAGATAGAAAATTTGTTCGTTTGAATGAAGCATCTGATTCACGTACTTGGTTGACAGATTTGTTTTTCACCTGTCTTTTGTTCTTTAGACGAACGATGAGTTCAAGGTTTCATTATCTGACCAAAACATTTGAATACAATTTGTTTAAATTACACCCGTTCGTCTTCATCTCATTGAATTATCAACACAAAAAGTTCTCAATTTACAAAAACTTTAAATCTAATAGTTTAATCTAATATAATCGACGCTCTACAAGTAAATTTAAACATCGAAACTGGTTTGAATGAGAACTGACTAAAATATATACATTGTTCTCTTTAAGATGCTTTCTAAAGTCATACCTGTGAGAAAACGTATAACTGATAGGGGAGGATACAATTATATATAATATAGGTCAAAACAAAATAACAAGAACGAATAGTAAGGACTTATTTGAAAATAAGAAGATGTGGTATTATTGCCAACGAGATACATGTAACCCTAACAGTGGCGGATCCAGAAATTTTCATAAGATGGGTCCACTGACTGACCCAAGGGGTGGGGGAGGGGGCGCCCGCTCTAGTCACGCACCAGTAATTCTTTAGAAAAGCATCCAATTTTTCCCGGGGGGGGGGGGGGGCTGCTTCTGCCTAATATGGTATGCATGTATATTGTAAAAAGTACATACTTGTAACATGATAATAAGTTTGTGCACGAAGTTACAGGTTTATCAACTAAACGATAAACCATCCTATACACCAACACAGACGGCAGACGGACCCATCAAAACACGTAATGCACCCTTACAATTGTAGGCGGGCATTACATACATATATTAACGATTGCAATATCCAGAGACTTAATGTATTACATTTGTAATTCACGACGTAAGAATTATATGCAATTGTTACATAATTAAATGTACAGTGGCGGATTTAGGGTGGGGGAGTTACGGCAGTTGACCCCCCCCCCCTCTTTTTTGACAATTAATGCATTTAAGTGGGAACATACAGTGGAGATCACTTCTAACCTCTCATTAAATCTGTCAGGAGAACTGTTCTAGAACAGTACGTAGAACTGTCAGCCTGACACCTTTTAGTCAGTTCTACCTAGAACTGATTCTGACAGTTCTACTTAGAACAGTTCTAGGGTAGAACTGTTCTAGGTAGAACTGTTCTTGGACAGGTTAGAACAGTTCTATGACAGTTCTCCTGACAGTTCTAATGAGAGGTTAGAAGTGATCTCCACTGTATAGTTAGATCCCCCCCTTTTTATAAATGACTGGACCCGCCCCTGGTGTACATATAATAATGCAGTTATAAACTAATAATGCAGTTAGAAACTTGGTAGTCTAAATGGAGAAGATTGTAACGAAATCCACCATTGTGGAGAAATATTGAACTTAAGGAGGCTCGCGGGTATAAGATTTTCAGAAAAAAATTAAACATTAATTTTTCATTACCTTAAGTAGTTGTTACTTTATCATGTGGTACAAAAATCATTAAAAAAAATCAATTCGTGTTGGCCCCAGCGGACTTTTAAAATGTAGATATCACTTAAAAAGCTCCAAATTATCTCCCTTTGGTGCACCAAAGATATTAATTCGAAGGAACGTGCACTGCAAAATGTCTGAATTAATTATGAAAAAAAAAATGATAAATAAATTAAAGGATATGAATGGTTTATTGGGTTGGCTTGTCTATCTTATTTATTATTATAATAAATGTCGGTACTTTTTTTTAGAATATTAAAATTAGTAAAAAAAAAGAAAGAAATTAAATTTGACCAGAATACAACCTGAATTCAAATTTCAAAATAGTCCTCAGTAAAATTATGTAACCATTCTTTTTTTAAGCTTTAAATGTAAATGAAAGACGCAATTAGAATTGTGAAATAACTACATAACAAATATGGGTTATTTAATATAAAGAAAATTTAAATTAAGCACGCTCAGGTACATTTGTACTCATTCATAGGTCTTTTTTACAAATATTTAACTTTTTTCAAACACTTAGATGTATTACTACCTCTTGATACTATTTATAAAACACTTTGAAAAGTACATCGTAAAGGTGGAAGTGCAAAAAGAGTAATGTAAAGGAAGTATTTAAATTTTGGCAGCTAAAGGTCGCAGTGAAGGACGCAGTGATTTTACATCGGTGCGATGTGCGTTGTAGCTTTAGGGAGCTACCATTTGATTTTAAAGGGGGGGGGGGGGGGGGGGCTAGGATGAAATTTGAAAAAAAAGGCAGGACAGGATTTTGAGTAAAAAAAAGGCAGGATGAGTAACTTGGCAAAAAAAAAAGCCAGGATGACAATTGTTGTAAAAAAGTCAGGATAAGCTAAGAAAAAAAAAGGCAGGACCGAATAGACTGAAAAATAAAAAGGCAGGATAGAGATTACAAATAAAAAAAAAAGGCAGGACACAATTTTTCTTTCTAGCCCCCCCCCCCCCCCCCCCCCCCCCCCATAAAAATCAAATGGTAGCTCCCTTAATCAAATGAATGTCTAATAAACGGAGCTGACACAAATTCTTATCGGTGGCAACGTTTTTGCAACCACATAAAATTATAAGAAAGAGGCAGTCAGTGCTATAATCTTGAAATTTCAAGTAAAAGCACATTAATTGATTGCTTCCTGTAACCAGATGCAGTACTCAAAAAAAAGAGCAGCAACAAAATCAAAACTCTAATAACGTTTGCCTTACTAAAAAGAACACTGTGCATCTGATGGGTCTTTTTTAACTCATTTTTATAGTTCGTTCTTATGTTGTACTGTTATACCACTGTCCCATGTATGGGGGAGGGTTGGGATTCTGCTAACATGTTCAACCCCGCCACATAATATATGTATGTGCCTATAAATCAGTGGTTGTCGTTTTTTTTATGGCTTTACATATTTGTTTTTCGTTCATTTTTTATACATGAATTAGGCCGTTAGTTTTCTCGTTTCAATTGTTTTACATTGTCATTTCGGGGTCTTTTATAGCTTACTATGCGGTATGGGCTTTGTTCATTGTTGAAGACCGTACGGCGACCTATTCTGTGTCATTTTGATATCTCAATTGTCTCATTGGCAATCATACCGCATCTTCTTTTTTAATACTATATATATGATAGACTGAACCTGGTAATTGATGATATTATATATTGTATTTAGTACTGCCAGTTCTCAATTTTACCATTCAAATTTGAGATCAGCTTAATTTCATATATATGGCCTGTATCGTGTGCTTGATTAAAAAAATAGGATGATTAGTACTCGCCATGATATTCCAATGTGATAAAAATAACAAGAATGTGTCCCCCATTACATGGATGCCCCATCCGCACTATCATTTTCTATGTTCGCTGGCTATGAAATAGGGGTCAAAATTCTAATTAAACAAGATCATGTCATAACGAACATGTGTACCAAGTTTCAAATTGATTGTATTTCAACTTCATCAAAAACTACCTTGAAAAAATACTTTAACCTGAAGCGGGACAGACGGACGGACGCACGGACGAACGAACGGGCGCACAGGCCAAAAAACATAATGCCCATAAATAGGGCATTAAAATACAAATATACCCGTATTTTACACCCTCTAAGGAAATCAGTTAGTTATTACATAAATCAGTACTAGTATTAGTTTCAATAAGCTGACTATCGATATCCTCAAAATATTATGCATTATTGATACATATTTACAATCAATAAAGATTGCCTATGAAATAACTGTCCACAATGTTCAAATGAAGTGGATATAGACAATTATATACGGCCTTAAACAATGAGAAAAAAATCATACCGTATGGTCGGCTATACGGCCTTTAACAATGAGAAAAAAACAGCATACCGTATGGTCGGCTATATGGTCTTAAACAATGAGAGAAAAAAATCACAAACTGTATGGTCGGCTATAGAAGTCCCGATATGAAAGATATGAAACAATTCAATTTAGAAAACTTATGGCTTTTTTTAAACAAAGCAATTTACGAAACACAAATATGACAGACCCGAACCAACGACAACCACTGACCTACGGGTTTCTGACTTAGGACAGACACATGAAGTATGGTTTTTAACCGCATGACTGTTGTCCTGTATTCAAGAACTATTACTAAAATTGAGAATGGGAATATGGAACATGTCAGAGATACAACAACCCGACCAAAGAACAGAAAACAGAAAACAGCCGAAAGCCACCAACGGGTCTTCAATTCCGCACTCGGAAGTGGACCTTAGACGGCGCCAAAAAATAGGTGTCCTTGTTCTGTAAGAATAGACGTCATACTAAACTCCAAAACATATAAATGAACCAAAATTAAAAAAAAAAAAACCATACAAAACCAATACAGGCCAGGAACTCCTGATTTTGGACAGGTGCAAAAAATGCGGCGGGGCTTATCGTGTTTTTTAGACCCTCCCCCCTTAATACCTCTAGCCAACGTAGAATAAAGAAACACATAGCACTGTTTGTAATATGTGTGATCCCAAACTATACAAACATAAAGAGAGTGCCATGCTCTTTTCACGTTAAGAACCCTTGTAACAACTCTTTGAGGGCCCGTAGGTGGCCTGTTGCAAGGCCAAATATCTGTCCCTATCCAATATGCCCTCATTTTCCAGTGGCAGTCCAAATTTCCCGACCATCATCCCAAATGGCCTTTATTATGTCAAGACCTACCTATTGTATTTATTGTGAACTTGTTCTCGTCCTGAATATGCATTACGTATTTGCCACTGGACGTTAAGCAACCAACAATCAATCAATCAATCAATCATTACATCGGTACAGAGATTGAAGGAGAAGAAGGAATGATATATTAGGAATCACTTTATTCCTATCTTTTCTGTTTGTTTCAAATAGTATTTCTTCAAGGAGTATTTGGCAAAGGGAGGGGGTAATGTTGGTTTTTTTTTAGTTTTAAGGGTAATTTAACGGATCCGAGATACAGGTACTAGACAAACAATACATTTTCCTCACACTTTTTAAGTAATGCATTTATGAGTGAATCGTTGTTTGAGTAAAGATCAGTGGCAAACATTTCTGTGCAAGTCAAGTCGATTCGAAAAGACCTTAATTTTCAAATGAATTATGTGTTCGGCAATGATGCTGCTTTGAGTCTTGATAAGGGCTTAATAAAGCTACGTTAAGTTTGAAAACAATATATATCAAGTTCAGACAAATATTTCTGTAAAGAACTTTATTAATGATTGTTATACATGTAAATATCAATTTTATTCAAAAATTGTTTTTTCCTTAAATATACACGGTGAAACTAATGTTTTAAATGCCTAGTTTTGTGTACACTTAATCTACACAAGGCCTACATCGAGTATCGACTGCATGTAGACAAAACATGTTTTACACTACATTTAAACATTGAATTTTATCAATGGGAACGTAAACACTGTGTCTAAACCACACCGGCAAAATTTGTTCGGACTCGATGGTATCTAACATCCGGCACAATGACGGAACATTAATAGACAGAAGAAAGCTAGGTTTCTCCTTATTTTTTCAATTTTTTTTATGATATCGAAGAATATATATACATATACAACTATTTTCTATTGTGAGATGCAATATTTTCTACAACCGTTCTATATTAACGGAGAAATAAGTCAAAATGCATGTCAAAATGACGAATTGAGTGAACCTTGCCTCGAAATTGTTTAATTTCTCGTTAAATTGTTCACATTGTACGGAAAGAAAGGTACGTGAAGATAGATATTGACACGGAGATTGCAAATTTAGTTATTATGAGCATCTCCATAATTGTATCTCAGTGTATGGAACGAAAGAAATGGGTCATGTCAAAATGGAACTGGCCGGTTTCGTCAATGTATACAACCCGGTTTCGTCATAGATTTCAAAATGCATAACCCGGTTTGGTCAAATAAAAAAAAATCATAATCGCATTACATTATAATTGATTATTTAACTTCAGCGTTCAAAAGGAGTTTTGTGGGTCGTTGGAAAACAAGTTCGTTCACCGGACAACGGCTTATTATATATGAGTCTCAGATTCAAATAAATAATAAGCAAAAACTTGAATTCCTACTCTTATAGAACACAAATATTTTAATTTACTTTGCATTCCGAAATTTTTTAACAGCATATTGAGATTAAAGCTCTCTAAATATGCATTTTCTATATGAGTTATGGGAAAATATGTTGAACATGTTTAAACTTGAAATTAAAGTTTACGGTCTTAAAAATCGAAACACACAATTGATATGTGATTTTCTCGCACAAAAGGATGGACACCTTTATAAGTAATCTAATCATTCTATGTATGTAATCTTTTCTACAATCGTTAAAAATAAATCTTCTTATGGATAAACGTTGATAATAAGACAACTGTATATGCATGCATAATCGACATAGAAAATGAATGTAGGATTACAACTACCATGCATTAAAATAATTTTTTTTATCCCTTATTGTAACTATACTGCTATGTCCAAATTAGTATAATAGTCTCAGGTCATCGACAAAATTCAATAATAATTATTTTGTTAACATTACTAAAAAAAACGAGTCTGTACTGTCGCCGTTGTGTTGTGGTGATCGTACACTGACGTTGGTCAATATATTTTGACAATATATACGGACAGACGGATTCAGTTTATTTCAAAGTGGACGTAATTCGAACAACTTTTACATACCGCCGAGCGTAGAGAGTCGAACAATATTTTGATTATTTTTTGCTTTACAAAATCGTTAAATACAGGAATCAATATAGTTTTTGGCAACCAAAGGTGGGGTCGGGGCGTGCAACCTATACGTCATCTAGATTCGCCACTTATCTTTGTATACCGAATTAAAATATTGTAGGAAATGAGAAAACAGGGACACCCGGGAAATCGGATTATGTGAGTTGGATTATGTTTATTATAATAAATGCCGAATATCAAGTTTTTTTTTATCGATTTCTATACATTTTTTTCAAATATATATAAAAGTTATATAGCAAAAATGATAAGGCAGACAAATATACAAATAAATCGACTTGGCCGATATCCTAATAAAACTTATTGACCTTTAATTACGAGTTTTTTTTTCATTTCTTTGCGTTTTTACACGCCCGTCCCAATTTTGACAGGACGTATTATTGTATACACCCGTCTGTCCGTCCGTCCTTCCATCCGTCCGTTCCTCCATCTATCAGTCGTTCGGTCCGTCCGTCTGTCCGTCTATCTATCTGTCTGTCCAGCATAAACATGTCGCACCGTAACTTCAGGAGAGCTTATCTTAATAAAAAAACAACAGATTATTTAAAAATGTCTATCAACATGAAAAGTTCATACAAATTCCAAGCGACAACAGCCCGACCATAGAGCAGAAAACAGCTGAAGGCCACAATGGGTCTTCAATTAAGCGAGAAACTCCCGCATCCGGTGGCGTCCTTTAGCTGGCCCCTTAATAAATATTTATACTAGTTCAGTGATAGTGGACTTCATAGTAAACTGCGAATACATGTATATTTATTATATTTAAGGGATAATTTAAACTATGATACAAGTTTTGGCACACATCGCGCATTTACTATACAGGCTCTGTCATCGGACGAGTTAAGGACTTTTCATCATTTTTTATTATTTGTACTTTTGTTGTACTGTTTGTGTCAGCGACAACACTTTGACTCAGTCCATTCCCGAATCACACGCTTGTGATTCCATGGTTGTCTTTGGTTGCTTTATACCATATGCGTTTTGAACATAAAATAGGCAGGTAGTTTTCTTGTTTGAATTGTTTTACATTTATAATTAGGGCCCTGTTATAGCTTGCTTTCATGCAGTTTGTGTGTTTTTCTCATTGTTTAAGGCATACGCTGACCTTAACTTGATTAATTCAACATAATTTTTGTGTCTAAAAGAAAGTTGTTTCATTGTCAATGTTTATGGGATAAGTGATTACCGTCACTTTTTCTTCATAAGACCTAGATATAAATGACGGTCATGTTTTGCAAACCAACTTTTATTCACATTGAAAATACAAAACTGTCAGATATTGTTTTCGAAAGTTATCTTGAAGTTTCAATTGAATTTGAACTGTAAAAATAATGTGAAAAAACTGCCTATGAAAATAAATGTGCCTACCAGAAACGGGGAGAAAGACTAAAGTTACAAATCTCACTGCTATGTTATGGATGCTTAAGTGTGAAAACTCTCTTTAGTGCGTAACACAGTATATATAGTACCAGGAAATCTGGCAGGACTGCATGCATGATTAATTTGTGCAGAACAGTATAGACTATAGTCGGTTTGGGACTGTTCGTCAATGATTGAATGATAAATGTATTAATAATTCAGTGATAGTAAATATTGTAAACTAAGTGTATATAATATAGTATAGTAAATTAAAATTATGGCACAATCAAAACACATCCTTTTATTTTTCATCTTTACATAATAATATTATAAACAAAGAAAATATAATAATGTTACAAAATAATTAGATACCAGCGTTTGCTATTCAGTATTTATATTTCATTTAAAATTAGTTTGAAGTTAAGTGAAATAAGGGATACACCTTTCATTAGAAAAATGTGTATTATCATAATTAACTATGTCCAAAAGTGCCCGTTAAAAATAGATTTTAACACGCCAAGTTTACTTTACAATAAATATATATTTTAATTCTCGAAAGACAATGTTCAGATCCGTGCAAAAGTTTCTTTACATAAATTGTTTGTTAAAAAAAAAACTAAAAAAACCGGGTGATATATATATAGACGAAACCGGGTGATTGTGTAGTAACAACATTGACGAAACCGGTTTATTTTAATTTGACATGACCCTTTTCTTTCGTTCCATACACAGAAATACAATTATGGAGATGCTCATAATAACTAAATTTGCAATCTCCGTGTCAATATCTATCTTCCCGTACCTTTCTTGCCGTACAATGTGAACAATTTAACGAAAAATTAAACAATTTCGAGGCAAGGTTCACTCAATTCGTCATTTTGACATGCATTTTGACTTATTTCTTCGTTAATATAGAACGGTTGTAGAAAATATTGCATATCACAATAGAAAATAGTTGTATATGTATATATATTCTTCGATATCATAAAAAAAATAAGAAAATAAGGAGAAACCTAGCTTTCTTCTGTCTATTAATGTTCCGTCATTGTGCCGCATGTTAGATACCATCGAGTCCGAACAAATTTTGCCGGTGTGGTTTAGACACAGTGGTAAATTTGTTCAGTTTACGTGTGAGTTACACTTACACAAGACCAAGTTTAGGTCAATGTGAACACGGCCTAAGTATCAATACTCTGACTGTTTAAACACATGACATCGTGTATCACTACACTGAGTGACTGAATAAACACATGACACTAGGTATCAATCTTCCGACTGAGCAAACACATGACATTTCGTATTAATCCGCTGACTGAATAAATGTAACAACCACTATGTTCCGACTGTTATTTATTTCCGGCTAGGTACTTCGTTCCGATGGAACTTTCCAACTAGTTGTTTTATTCCGAGTGCAGTCGAAAAGTTCCGGAAAAAAGAAGCTAATTGAAAAGTCCCAGAACAATGTAGCTTGTTTAATAGTTAACCCTAACCCTTACCCTAACCATAACCCTTACCCTAACCCCAACCCTAACCCTAACCTAACCCTTACCCTAACCCTAACAAAAAAGGAACTATTTGACTAGTTGATAGGTTCCGTTTGACATTTGTGGCTAATATCTTTGTTCCCCTTTGAAAAAGATCAAGGATAATATGTTGCGCTTTTACTTTGCATCAAATCTCCAAATGGAACTTTATGACTGGTTGATAAGTTCCGTTGGAACTTTTGGGCTAGTTTGTTAGTTCCGGTTTTGAAATATTTGCCAAGGAGGAACTTTGTGGCTTGTCGATAAGTTCCTTTTGACTTTTGTAATCAGTATCATGGTTTCCCTTTGAAAGGTTCAAATATAATATGTTGCGCTTGCACTTTGCATCAATTCTCCGTTGGAACTTTTGTGTTAGTTTGTTAGTTCTGGTTTTGACTAATTTGGCATACCAGATATTTCAACTAGTCACTTTGTTCCGGTGGCACTTATAAACCAGAGGAAGAACAAAATAACTAATAAGTTCTCCGGAACTTTTCGGCTACTTACTTTTTCCGTGGCATCATTCTGAAAATATTAAAAAGTGGTTCAGAATAATGCAAATTCCAAGTAAATTGTGACTTCTTCAGCACTTTCTCTTCATTATCTGTAGAACAAATTCTGAAAATAAAATTCCATAATATTATATTTCATCTTTACAATTAAAATTGTCTATTTCAGGAAGTCCGTCCATTTTGATTTTATCTGATACATAATATATTTTAACATAATTTTTTAAGATTTTTAGAGCATCTTCTAGACTTGCTCTTGATTGTTTTTTCTACTTTCCTCTGAAACAGTAGAAGCCAATTTTTCTGCTTGGATAATGCTTTCTTTTTTTAATCTTTTATTATCTTCAATGCATTTACGATTTTCAACAACAAGTGTGCGTAAACAAGCAAAAATATCAGCACCATTTCTGTAAATCATTCTCCCTAAAAAAAATTCTTTGGCACAATATATGATAGGGCTCGGCCAAGGCATGACTTCAACATGGTAAATAACCACTGTGGACGATAAAAACCTTCTGCTCAACACATAAGCCTAATTTGTTTGCATTATTGTGTTAAATATATTTGTACTGTTAAAAAAAAATTGGTAAAAGCATGGCTTTTACTTCTACAAAAGAATTCATAACAGATTCTAGGACAGACCTGAAAAAAAATCTATATTTTCTGTAGTAACCTTTTCAGTGTCTTTAATCATAAAATTTTTTGGACAGCTGGTCCTCTGCAGCATCTGATCTAGAAAAGGAATTTAAATTTTTGTAACAATAAGGACAACAAATTAAATTTTCCACATGCATATCAAAGTTAAAGTAACGAGTAAATAGCTCCCGTTTATCCTCACTGACAGTTTTAAAAGAACCAGCGCATGTTCTTTCCAGAAAATTTGTCACATACTATACATTGTACAACAGTTAGGTTAATACATTTTTTCAATTTATTATAATTGGAATGACAAAGATGAGAAAAATAGGTATCACTGGTACTGTATTCTGGAAACTGTGTATGCGTAGAAACTGAAAAACTTATTCAAAAACTGGAACATTGATTTCTGTACTATGGAAAAAAACTTTTTTCAACTTACCCTCACATTTTCTGCATATGCAGTCAAAATCAGCAATTTTATAGTTTGAAGAAACAAAATTAGTAAAATCTGGCAAGTCACTCGCTTTCTGAATTAAATGAATATATCTATTTGATATATGATCATTGTTACAATAGGCACATTGTCCTGGTATTCTCTCTAGGTACAATTTACTACAACTGCTAAGACCAGACATGGTTATGGGTAAATGAATAAAGTCATCAAATTTAAACATAAATGCAACAAAAAAAACTCAGATGAACAAATAACAAGTATTCCTAACTGTAAATAGGATCAATTAATAGTCAGCAGAACCTGTGCCACTCTATTATAGAAAGTCAAAAATACATCAGATAATCTGGAAATCGTGCTTTCGTGTATTTAAAAGGAACAAATCACTTAATTGAAAAAAATATGTGAGGAGCTGGTCTGAAATACTGAAAATGAACATTAAATTTTTTAACAAGTTCGTCCCCTCAGCCTCAGGTTTGTGGGGTAACCTCTTATAAAAGGGTATGTGGTCTTAAAATATCTTAAACTAATGTTTTATCATATATTTATATTTAGGTCAACTGCATCTGTAAGGAAACATATAAAAACGGTGTTATAAATGCCATTATGGTTCAAAACGGGTGCAATAAGGGAACCTATCTGTAATCTTGAAACTGCATTCTGAAGGTGAAATTGCGGAAGCTGTAAATGAATGCTGGGTAGTTTTGAGGTTTCCCTGATGCATTTATATATAATTCATTCATTTTAAGCATCTACCATTTGATTGGTATAGGGAAATGAAAGTGTGCCAGTTAAATTTAGGCTGGGGTTTTACCCGCCATAAATTTAGACACAGAAGTCAAAGCAAAATTGACTCTAGAAAACGACTTTAATTTCAACATTTTCCAAAACAAATAACATTTCAGCTGTGCAGTTAGGTTTCTGTGGCATTTATCTTGAAAACAAAACACATACAACCAGGCACGATTACAAGGTAGTAACGTTTAATCATCGTATTACCGACTGTTGCCGCTAGCGAGAGATTTGTTTTGTTTTACATACAGCACCACCTATAAGAAAATTCCCGATTATCTCCGCGAATTTCGACATCCAATGATCTGATTGATCGATTCGACCCGTGGCTTCCGGAACTTTTCGGCTACATAGTTTTTTTCCGCCCGGAACTTTCCAACGTCGGAACAAAAGAGCATTTACATAAACACATGACACTGTGTATCAATACACTGAATGACTGAATAAATACATGACACTAGTCTACGTATCAATCCGCTTACTGAATAAACACATGACATCACACTACGTACATGTATCAATCTGCTTACTGAATAAACACATGACATCACACTACGTATCAATCCGCTGACTGAATAAATACACGTGACATCACACTACGTATCAATCCGCTGACTGAATAAACACACGTGACATGACACTGCGTATCAATCCGCTGACTGAAAAAAACCACGTGTCATGACTGCGTATCAAAACACTTGACTGAATAAACACATGCTACTACGTATCACTCCGCTAACTGACACAAAGGTATCTTTCATGTCTGGGACTTTTAATGACAACTATACGGGTATATATGGGTTTTTCCCATAGCTGAAGCCCCTACTGCTGCCTTTAATGGCTTATATCAACCTTATTTGAACTCTACTGGATGTAAATCTCATTTGCAATTCTACCACATCTCCTTATTCTTATTATATCACAAACCTGTACTTTAAACCGTCAACAACATGCAAAAATCAGATCTAAAGTACTTCAGGAACAACTATGCAATGTGCCACGTATGCTTCAAATACTTAAAAAAACCAACATCAATAAACAGGATTATTAAGAGTCTAGGTCAAACAAGTACAATAAATCAAAATCTCTATATATAGCTCTCAATCAGACCTGCAAGAACTTTTTAGTTTTATAGTTCTCTGTCAAAAGCTGATAAGCATACACTGAGTTTTGTCTGTATACCATCTACAGGGAAAACAACGGAAACAAAGTCGATAACGAGGTTTGTAACTGTATGAAGGCTTATCATTATCATGCATTGGTTTTTGATGAAATAAATCATAAATTGTAATTGGTGTCAAACATTTGACTTGCAGACTATTTATAATGTAAATGTAATCAACTATATAATTATCTCTTGATCTGTGTTGAGGATTCGATCGTAACTGTAATGTGCTAATCTTGTATTTATACATCTGTGTCAAAGAAACGATAATAATTTTATAGTCTAATCACGTTGTCAAAAGTTCGTTTTTATGATGGCGTTTTATGAGACAATTTTTATCAATTCGGGTTGAGTAAATTTTAAACATTTTAAATGCGATATATATAACACAAAGTCTACATATGAAAACAAAACCATTGAAAAAAACCCACAGAAACTCAGTTATATACTGTACTTGAAAACTCAATTATTTGCAAAAGTTTTTAAGTTTCTTTTAGGACAATTAATTTTGAAATTGTATTATAAATGTTGATCTCCTGAATCATTCCCTGTTGTAATCATATATCATCTAGACTGTTTTACTGTCAATAACTACGTAGGAAACATATATAGATTGCAATACAATCAATCGCTCAACACATCCGTCACATTGAATAACCTACAGATTTTACAAGATTGCGAAATGAAGACTTGAAGCCAACTTATTGTCACTGTTTTTACTAAAACGGACAAACGCCCCGTTTGAACAATATAAATTGTAAATGAGAAAAATGCCCATCAAAGTTAATTTATTCATGAGTATGTTCTTATCTTTAGATGTTTTTGTCATATGATGAAATTGGCGGTTAAGTACAATGTCAGTCTCTGCTGCTATCGATAAAAGCCTGAATATCGAATGGAATATCTAATTTACTGTACTTTTTAACAAAGTAAATACTCGAAACTCACAATATAAAGACCTTCCTCAAATAATACAATGTCCAATGCAAAAGTTGTTTACATTTGTCTGGACAGTAACGTGTAAATATTTGATATTCATATTGTTTTTTCTCATCATGTCATAGACGACATTACATAATATATGACATGTTCAAATATCATGATGCCATGAATGATTCTGCAATACAGCAATGCTTTGTTATATACGAAGTTCTGTATGTCATAGATTTTCCGGAATGTTCGTGTTATCATTTTCATCAAAGATCACCAATCACTACTACGAACCAGCGACTCTTTTCACAAAAAATCTTAGATAAATTTTACTCTTTAGAATATTCCTTAGATTTTTAGAAATCTTAAAAAAATAAAAATGGCTGCATTAGCTATTTTCAATGTTATAAACAGAAAATTTATAAGAAGTGATCGCGTTTTTCGTGACAGGACAGACGACCATGATTTCTAAATGATATCGGTATCGTTTCCCAGGACAGTCCATTTGGATTTAACAGACAAGCTCAGAGATGCCATTGAAATAACTTCCAACAGATCAGGGCAATCCCTCTTACTTATTTTAAGCCATGTCGGCCACCCTAATGATGCAAGATTGTCTCAGTAGTTTCAGAGTAGAAGATGTTTGTAAAAGTTAACGACGGACGACGACAGACGACGACGGAAGATGATGGACGCCAAATGCTTTAGTTGGCCGAAGTACATTTTGTTTCAAGCACAGAAGACTGAGAAAAAAATACGCCTTACATCTGTATATGTACAATGCGATATCCAGTTCTCACGTGTTACGAAAGCTTTAGATATACGGAATTATAAAATGTTTTTGTTTAAATCAGCCGTAACGAGGATAATAATATCAACGTAGCTTGCTGTCAAAAGTTCAATACAGAGAGGAGATTCAACAATCCATGAACAGGGGGAAATCGATCGGTAAAAATATTGCATCCCAGAAAACATCAATTTGACTATGTGTGTTCCGTTTAAGCAACGACGCTTTTAATTATGAATAAACAAAAAAATGTTCTGATTTATAGTAACAATAACGTTTTTTTACTTGTTTTGTATGTTCTGTATTGTGTTTTTCTAAAATTCTGATTGAAATTGAAAAAAGGAGGGAGTTGAAATTTGAATAAAAGGTTTAAAAATCCAGCCTTATTTTTGCGAACTTTTCAAAAGCTTAGAACCTCGTAATTAGAACTTTTCCCACGTTACATATTAAAGTTGTTCTTTATTTCGAAAATCCTCTACTAGTATATCATATGTCTTTATATTTTTCGCTGTTGTTGGGTTGTTGTCGCATTGACGTATATATAATATCTGTTTGTATTCTAATTTTAGAGAACGAAATCGTTTAATACCGTTTTGCAAACTAAATTTGTATCATCATTAAAAGAAAACCACTTAAATGTGTACGTATCACAACTTATCCCTGTGTTTCAGATCATGATCTTCCTTCACTGGAAATAGAGTATTAACTTTGATATTAAAGTCTTTTGACACTATACAAGATTTGTGTAAGGAAATTGTCAGCTTAAATAAGGTAAATGATTTATATGTCGAAACTTAACGACTATTTTTGATCGATATGTCCATCTGGATGAATCTTGTTATTAGAGAGAATACGAATGTGACCGTTCGGATCTCCCTCAGGAACCAGGGTACATCCATTAGTTTATGGATAACCCGTGTTTCCGTCTTAACAGTTAATTGACAAAGATTTTGTTAAAATCCCACTGAGAAAATTGAAGTAAATGTTTGTAAAATCATTATAAAATCATAACGAAAATAAAAAAATAAGATGTGGTATGATTGCCAATGAGACAACTCTCCACAAGAGACCAAAATGACACAGCAATTAACCTTATAGGTCACATACGAAGTTGTTTTTCACAAAAGTTTAGTACAGATTTTCCTGACTATCTATCTTCATTAGTTCTAAATCCGATGATAGACTTATGTATATTACTACGTGACTAGAGGGTCTAGAAATATACAAGCTAAGTTGACTCCGGTTGCGGGAGTTTCTCGCTGCATTGAAGACCCATTGTTGTCCTAATGTTGTTGTCTGCCCTTTGGTCGGATCAGGGTTTCCCCTGGGTCAATTATTTTTTTCGCCACCTCTTTCGCCAGAACAATATATTTTTCGCCACTTTATTATTTTTTTCGCCAAATAACATAACTATTTTTCGTTTAAAATTTACCTTTTTGTCTAACCCCCCCCCCTTTCCCCCTTTCCCTTAAATAAGATGATTTTGCCCATTGTGTCTATGATTATGCTCTCAAACTTATTTTTAGAGTTTACATGTTAATGAATAAACACTAAAAATTTACTTTAAAACAACAGATTTTTTTAATTTAAAAGGGAAAACTATTCATTGTATTTTAAACAACTTTTCTAATTGATTGGGCCACTATACTTTTAATAATAAAGAAGATATACGTCCTGGAGTATAACAAAATTAATGGACATGTTTTGATTATATAATACCAGTATAGTTCGTAGGGAAAGTTTCTTTAAAAGAAAAATACTGATGTTCCCTTTTGTACTAAGAAGGTTTTTTTACAACAAAACAAAAGCTTTTATCACATGAAATTGATCCCTCGTTTCATGTGAAGTCATTACACTGAAGGGCTACTCTCATTCGAGCCAACCTTTTGGATAGATTTCTTCATAACGACAGTTTTCTTTTCTTAACCATCGTAAATGAAAAAGTTGACACGTAAAACTAGGCTTGAAACACGTGTGTCACTCAAACGACTTTAAAAACTTCTTCCTATTTAATTACCGATATTTAAGTCGAAGGATAATTAAAGTTTTAAATCCGAGAATTTTCTTGCTTTTGGACATTTTTCGTCACAACAACAGCTTTCTTTTCTAAACTATCTTTAAAAGCGGAGGAGACGTCAAAAGTTTGCTTCAAACACGTGCGTCTCAAAGTGGTAAATAAATTCTGTATGTGACATTTAGCAGAAGCCATTTAACCATATCATTTTGTCAAACAATTCAATCAACACCTTTGTTAATATAGTCCTTTGTTGTCGATAGCTATAAAATGCAATCAATTGATTATTGATTTTCTGTCCAAACCTTAATGAGGTCAAGGTGAATCCCGAGTATTGTCTGATCAGGTAAAGTCCGAGAAACTCGAAAGAAGTAAATAAACAAGATGGAGGAAAATAAATCGTTCTATATATTTCTTTCGCCAAATTCTTTCGCAAATGACGATTTTTTATCGCCACAATTATTATTTTTTCGCAAATTGCGAAAATGGCGACCGCCAGCGGAAACCCTGGGTCGGATTGTTGTCTCTTTGACACATTCCCGATTTCTATTCTCAATTCTATGTTGAAAAAATCTTTCGTTAACTATATCTAATAATCAATGTTCATTATTTGCAAATCGGATGATTGATATGTTGATAGCTGACTATTTCTCATTGTTGAAGGCCTTGTAGTCGCCTATATTTGCTTACAGTTACTTCATTTGAATTCTGGCTGAGAGTTGCATAAATGGCAATCATAAAACATCTGTTTATTTTTATATTATTCAATAATTGAATGCTTCTTCTTGTAAATTCATTGGGGTGTAAAGGTATTGACCGAAGTAAATTTTGTATTCTAAAAATGTGAGCACGGTCACTGAACGCTTTTACAACCCTATGAAGTTACGAAAAGAAGCATCCAATACTTGTTAGTACATGTTTTTTTTAGCTAGGATCATGATAACACGATTTTTATCAAGAATTCATTTAATTTACCTGTGCACTTTCTTGTGGGACCTCGTGTCAACCACTAAATTATAGAAGTAGGACCGGACCGACAGAAGACCATCAAAAACCAATCAATTACAGAAGTAGGACCGACAGCAGACCATCAAAAACCAATCAATTACAGAAGTAGGACCGACAGCAGGCCATCTAAAACCAATCAATTACAGAAGTAGGACCGACAGCAGACCATCTAAAACCAATCAATTACAGAAGTAGGACCGACAGCAGACCATCAAAAACCAATCAATTATAGAAGTAGGACCGACAGCAGACCATCAAAAACCAATCAATTACAGAAGTAGGACCGACAGCAGACCATCAAAAACCAATCAATTACAGAAGTAGGACCGACAGCAGACCATCAAAAACCAATCAATTATAGAAGTAGGACCGACAGCAGACCATCTAAAACCAATCAATTACAGAAGTAGGACCGACAGCAGGCCATAAAAACCACTAATTACAGAAGTAGGACCGACAGCAGACCATCAAAAAACCAATCAATTACAGAAGTAGGACCGACAGCAGGCCATCTAAAACCAATCAATTACAGAAGTAGGACCGACAGCAGACCATCTAAAACCAATCAATTACAGAAGTAGGACCGACAGCAGACCATCTAAAACCAATCAATTACAGAAGTAGGACCGACAGCAGACCATCAAAAACCAATCAATTACAGAAGTAGGACCGACAGCAGACCATCAAAAACCAATCAATTACAGAAGTAGGACCGACAGCAGACCATCAAAAACCAATCAATTATAGAAGTAGGACCGACAGCAGACCATCAAAAACCAATCAATTACAGAAGTAGGACCGACAGCAGACCATCAAAAACCAATCAATTAAAGAAGTAGGACCGACAGCAGACCATCAAAAACCAATCAATTACAGAAGTAGGACCGACAGCAGACCATCAAAAACCAATCAATTACAGAAGTAGGACCGACAGCAGACCATCAAAAACCAATCAATTATAGAAGTAGGACCGACAGCAGACCATCAAAAACCAATCAATTATAGAAGTAGGACCGACAGCAGACCATCAAAAACCAATCAATTACAGAAGTAGGACCGACAGCAGACCATCAAAAACCAATCAATTACAGAAGTAGGACCGACAGCAGACCATAAAAAACCAATCAATTACAGAAGTAGGACCGACAGCAGACCATCAAAAACCAATCAATTACAGAAGTAGGACCGACAGCAGACCATCTAAAACCAATCAATTACAGAAGTAGGACCGACAGCAGACCATCAAAAACCAATCAATTACAGAAGTAGGACCGACAGCAGACCATCAAAAACCAATCAATTACAGAAGTAGGACCGACAGCAGACCATCAAAAACCAATCAATTACAGAAGTAGGACCGACAGCAGACCATCAAAAACCAATCAATTACAGAAGTAGGACCGACAGCAGACCATCTAAAACCAATCAATTACAGAAGTAGGACCGACAGCAGACCATCAAAAACCAATCAATTACAGAAGTAGGACCGACAGCAGACCATCAAAAACCAATCAATTACAGAAGTAGGACCGACAGCAGACCATCAAAAACCAATCAATTAAAGAAGTAGGACCGACAGCAGACCATCAAAAACCAATCAATTACAGAAGTAGGACCGACAGCAGACCATCAAAAACCAATCAATTACAGAAGTAGGACCGACAGCAGACCATCAAAAACCAATCAATTAAAGAAGTAGGACCGACAGCAGACCATCAAAAACCAATCAATTACAGAAGTAGGACCGACAGCAGACCATCAAAAACCAATCAATTACAGAAGTAGGACCGACAGCAGACCATCAAAAACCAATCAATTAAAGAAGTAGGACCGACAGCAGACCATCTAAAACCAATCAATTACAGAAGTAGGACCGACAGCAGACCATCAAAAACCAATCAATTACAGAAGTAGGACCGACAGCAGACCATCAAAAACCAATCAATTACAGAAGTAGGACCGACAGCAGACCATCAAAAACCAATCAATTACAGAAGTAGGACCGACAGCAGACCATCAAAAACCAATCAATTACAGAAGTAGGACCGACAGCAGGCCATCAAAAACCAATCAATTACAGATGTAGGACCGACAGCAGACCATCAAAAACCAATCAATTACAGTAGTAGGACCGACAGCAGACCATAAAAAACCAATCAATTACAGAAGTAGGACCGACAGCAGGCCATATAAAACCAATCAATTACAGATGTAGGACCGACAGCAGACCATCAAAAACCAATCAATTACAGTAGTAGGACCGACAGCAGACCATAAAAAACCAATCAATTACAGAAGTAGGACCGACAGCAGACCATAAAAAACCAATCAATTATAGAAGTAGGACCGACAGCAGACCATCTAAAACCAATCAATTACAGAAGTAGGACCGACAGCAGACCATCAAAAACCAATCAATTACAGAAGTAGGACCGACAGCAGACCATAAAAAACCACTAAACTATCATTTAGGGGCCTTATATATCTGAATGAGTTTTCTCATTGCTGAAGGCCATATATACATATTTTAAAAATGCACAAATTTATAATTAAAAAAAGAAGATCGTTCTTCCAGGTTAGAAACTTTGCTGATTAAGTATATATGAAAGCAAATTTACAGATCTAACATTGTTGGGTTGATGTTTAGACGAGTTGTATATATATATATTTATGCACACATACAATACATATTTGTTTGTCGTTTTTAAGATGTATTATGTTTTATAAGAATTAAGCATTCATGACTTGTGTTAATTCAAGATGATACATCATCTAAAGAGCGTATTTGAAATATGAATGGGTTACAGTAGTTAAATATTGAGTTATACATGTACATGTAACTACATTTATTAAATTTGATCACAGTTCAATATTATACACAACGCTCATTATACAAGTTTCACAATGTTGCGTTTTGAATTACAAAAAAGTTAAATCACAAAAATACTGAACTCCGAGGAAAATTCAAAACGAAAAGTCGCTATTCAAATGGCAAAATCAAATGCTCTAACCAATTAAACGAACGGATAACAACTATCATATTCCCGACTATGTACTCGCATTTTCGTATGCCAGTTGTGTATGAACCAACATTACCAGTCTTCAAAATTAAAAATACTTGTTTTACAAACTCCAAATTGAAATATTTGAAAAGTTACATGAATGCCACTGTTGAAAGTAACCTATGAAATGGATGACGTCAAGACACTTTGACATTGATGCCATTGGTGTTTCATGACTATCATTCTCTAATGTAACATATTCACGTGCTTAATCTAGCGAAATACCGCTCAATAAGACAATTACTTTACAATAGACAAACCAACGACGGAAACAATATAGCTGTACTGGTTTGTAGTATTGTATCTAACATTCAATCTGTTCTTATCCGTAAGCTTATCGATAGACTTTGCAGAAAACTAATCACAGTGAATTAGTTATGCGGATATGGTAAGAATCAGAGATATTGAGACGTTCTTGATATGCCGCATTTATTCACCAAAAGTATTAATTGAAAACAAAAACCATGTTATTCAAATGGAAAACAATCTGTCATCATTTTCTTTAGAACAGCGGTCTTCGGGAGAAGTTGACTGTGATATTTTAATTCATTTAACTGTCCACAAGGTTAAGCATGACTTTTTGGTCCTCTAGGTCGAATATCATTGGTTTTGTTTTTATATAATTGTATGTTACTTAATTGACGAAATGCGGTCACTGCTGCTGGACCTGTAACATGTAGTCTCCAAAGGAATAATTAGCTCAAAAGAGAGTCCGTACTATCAGTACTATCTAAAAAAATCCGTTGATAAATTAATAAGATAGTACATTAAAAAAAAACAAAAAAAAAAAGTTTCCAATACACGCAGGCAAACTTGCATGCCATAAGATGAATTCGGCTTTTTTTTATGGAGGTTAGGGACGGGGAGGGGTCATTTATTCCCTTTTGTATTCATGTTTCTTTTAAAAAAAAAAAGGATTTGTTATGAAACAGATGTGGTATGATTGACAATGAGACAAAAGACCAAATGGCACAGAAATTATTATTTTGTCTATATTATAACAGGTCATCGTAAGGCCTTCAACAATGTGTAAAGATCATACTGCATAGTCTGCTATAAAAGGGCCCGAAATTACAAAATTTAATATAAAACAATTCAAACTAAATAACTAACGACCGAACCTATGTATAAACAAATGAACGAAATAGAAATTTGGCTTTCAAATATTTAGGTCGAAGTTCACGATAAGGTTATACGGACGATGGTACAAAATATTAAGAGTTATTTGACATTGCTACTGTTTTTGAATTGTTTTGATAAATCTGATAATTATCTTAACTTTTCACTGAATAACAAATGATTTTTTGTATAGCATCTATGCAGATGGCGATACAAGCTGAGGATACCAGTGCGAATCTTCCCCATTAACGTAAATGATATTAGATATCTCGTTTAATATATGATTGGACATACTTATGTACGATATATATATATTTATAACAAACAAAACATCCGGAAAAACGGAGGCGACCATTGCAATGTTAATTTCCCATAGAGAAGTTTAAAATGCTACGTGCACTCATTTAGACTGTTTCGGAATGGCCCGAGGTACGTGAATCGTGTTGTGATTTTATTCTCTTTAAGAAAATAGCTTTTTGGAACAAATATTTCCACAAATAAAAAAATAATCGCAATTTTTTGGTGAACAGCAAAACTTGAACCAGACTATAATAGCGTATGATGTCAATTCAATTGATTTAGCGTTATAATTTGACTTTTTCAAAATAGTACTTATTTTCGAAAAGAAGAACATCTTGAGATGAAATTGTTTTATTCTAAACTTCAATGGATTTAGTAGTTTAATGTACTTTATTTATTTAACTGAATACTTTATAAAATTAAACCGTGCGACCTCAAAATACAATTAATCTCAATCAATAGTTTATGTGTTATCATGAATAAATTCGCCAGCTTGCTACAGTGATAGAACCCAAAGACAAAACTTTCTAAGTTTCTGATCCAATTGTCATTGACTTAGTCAATAGCAGATATGTATAAACTAACTATAGTGAAAGTTAAACGTGTAGAGGAAGAGCGGGATATCTTTAATGTTTAAAAGTGAAGATCCTTGATGTTTTGTTCGTTAGCTATTATTCATGATGACACAAGGAGAGATTTATTTTCTCGTGTTAACGTCAGCATGTTGGGTTCTGGATACTTACGGAAATTTAACGGAAAACTCTGGTAGGACCGGAAATATTACGGAAAACTCAGGTAAGAATTATTGTTTGTTCCCTTTTTTCATATTTTTTTTTACGTTATTGTCTAATTTTGATTATAATTTGAGTATTTGTTTAATTGAAATGATGGTGACTTATTAGTGTGGAATTCATCATTCGTTCTTGACAACGTGAATAACAAGAGTTTAAGAAATTACGAAACATTCCCTGACTCAAAATATGATTTTAAAGTAAGAAAAGAAATAGGTTATAAGTAGCATAGGAGACCGGCTGTATAATGCCATATGTTACTAAAAACTATGGGCACCATACTTTGTATCAAACTGAAAGATTGAACTTTCATATTACGACATCTATGGACCGACCATTACCGTAAACTTACTTGTTTACACATGGTTAATTCATTTATTAGTTTAAATTATACTTTATACTGGTTTTCTGCAACTGTCAGAACCTACAAAGACCAGCTATATATTTGATTTCTGTTATTAGTCTCCGTACTAATAATATCTGATGACGCCTTTAGAGGTGCCTTAACAAAACAAAACAAAAACAGTTTTGGGAGACTGTTTAGTTTATGTTTTTGTGGACTTTCGATAGTGACTTTTCGTCGATTGTCTTTTTGATCATGGATTGCAAATGATTTCTCGTTCTTTCAGTTATATTTTAGCAATTCTTCTTTAAGCCATTCGTTTGGTATCCATTGTTGTTGACATTGTTGAAATACACTTATAAAGGATGTGAAATTAAAAAAAAAACACCTAGAATTAAAAAAGATACTTTAAATTTGTACCAAGTCAGGAATATGACAGTTGTTATCTATTCGTTTGATGTGTTTGAGCTTTTGATTTTGCCATATGCATTTGATTAGGGACTTTACGTTTTTTTTTATTTTCCTCGGAGTTCAGTATTTTGTAATTTTACTTTTTAGAAGAAAACTATTTGAGGAACAAAATAAGATTAAAACGATATAGGTCAGAGAGCTCTTTTTCGAGATATTTGATTTTTGTCAAGGTAGGGAAAGGCTGACTCGGACATTTACCTCAAATTTAGCATTGCCATTATTTGGGTGTCAAATCGTAAGAAAAGAAATTTAAAATCTGGTTAAAATTTGGTAATGATCTTTTTATGAGCTTTTAGAGACTTTTATAAAAAGAAAAGGGGATGATATGGGGCAAAATATTTTACTTTGTATCGTACAAATGTAGCCACCGGATTCCGATCATCTGCCAAAAGTTGTCAAACGCGTGATGACCGGCTATGTACTTCATTAAGAAAGAAAAAAAATAACGTTAAAAAACTTTATAATTATATAATTCGCACTTTTTTCTCTCAAACAAAATGGTTATTTCAATTGCAATTGGTTTATTCAAATTCTTCCTAATCAACATGTTATGAAGTTAATCCTTCAGAATTTTTCGATGTTCCATGTTGGAAATATTAATTAAACGCGGGAAACAAATTAGAGTATTGAAATGGTATTGCCTTTGACCCCTTTAATGTTGGTTGTAATTGTTATATTTGTTTCAGACAAATTGATTGATATTTCCAATTTGTCAGCAAGTCATTAATTAAATGTATTTAATCATTTTTGGCATTTTCTTACAGAAGGAACGATACATATTCTATATAGTGTAGAGCGACTTAATAATGAGAAATATTCTTTACATGGTTAGGGTGACACATTTTCAATCAGTATTCATTTTACTTATTATATTTTATACCAAATCAATACAAAGTTTACGTTGTACATGAAGGGTAAAAGCAACAAAACAAAACATAACAAAAAATACACTTAAATCTCAAAGTTGTATTGAATGTTATAGGCCTGGATTCGTGTGATCCATGTTTAGACAGTATAAAAGAAAACCGTTGTCGCGTATTCTTCATTTATCTAATTTAAAACTTGACCAATTTACCTTATTTTATTTATTTATGATATATTGTATTTGCATATATATATATTATATTTGTACTGAGGCCATATAAAATAGAATGTGTGGTTCCAGTTACATCAAAAAATTTAGGGTAGGTAGGTAGGGATTTTTTTTTATTTTATGTTATTTTTTTTACATTGAGTCTATGGGAGCAACATTCTGACTTTAACAGTGCTTCATAGAAAATGGCAAAAAAATCTTAAGGGTAGGCTATTTTTACGACTAAAAAGTAGGGTAGGTAGGGTAACTGGAACCACGAATATATTTTTATTTGGCCTGATGAGCATCATTTGCTCAAAGTAAACAAGAATGTGTCCCCAGTACACGGATGCCCCAGTCGCACTATTACTTTCTATGTTCAGTGGACCGTGAAATTGGGGTAAAAACTCTTATTTTGGCATTAAAATTAGAAAGTTCATATCACAAGGAACATGTGTACTAAGTTTCAAGTTGATTGGACTTCAACTTTATCAAAAACTACCTTGACCAAAAACTTTAACCTGAAGCGGGACGAACGGACGAACAGACGAACGGACTGACGAACGAACAGAAAAACGGACGTACAGACCAGAAAACTTAATTCCCCTCTACTATCGTAGGTGGGGCATAAAAAAGAATTATACTGCACCACATGTGATTTTCGACAAATATGCTTGTGGCAAAAATACATAAATACCAAAGGTAAATAGAAAGGTTGAAAAGCTGATATGATCGAGAAGGACAAAAAGTGCTACCAAACCCGAACACAGAATAAAAGATAATTCTTGAGGATGACACATTCCTTCAGTAAATCCAATGATAATCATATGTCTTTCATCTCATTTTTTTGTTTTTGTAAAATTGCGTCCAAAACTTCGTGAAGAAAAAAAGTGTTTGTTGTGTATTTATAACTGGCTTTGGGTTCTTATATATAAAACACAACTTTCTGAAAAAAAACGTGACTGCTTCTATAGGTGGCACGGTAGTATTTTCTGGCCCATAAGGGATAATGATAGCCTTTTTAGAATTTTCACCACTTTCTAACACTTCAAAAAATTCTACATTCACAGTTAACTGAAGTACTTTCATTTTACTGTTCAGAAAGGAATTTGAATATGTATCATGACCGTTTATGTTTTTTGCTATTTTTAAAAACCTAAGGCCACTAGTACTTTTAGGTCTTTTGTGGTGCAGTGAATACAAAATTTAAAAAAATTCTCAAAAATTCATTTTCATCTGTATGCAAAATTATTTCATATTTTTCTTCACCTGATTCATCACTCAGTTTGGGAAAGTATGTTCAGTTGATACTGTATTTTTTGTCCAATCACACTGTTTAGATATATTTACCTAAGTAGGGTACACAAAAGAGCAACCTAAATTCTGGAAAGCAAATACTACCGTGCCACCTATAACTACATTTTATTAAACCGAACTATTTCATAGATACATACATAGAAAAGTATGAAAGATAGAAACCAGATGATATTTAATTGCTTTATTGTTTACAATGTCAGATTCTCTGCTGTAGGTTAAAACTGCGTAGTATTTATAATCCGGTGATTTATAATAGAAGATAATTAATAAACATTCATATAAAATGCCAAAACACTATAGGGAAAATGGTACTATTTATTCTGCCATAGGCGACAATACTAACATTTTTTAAATTTACCAGTTTTTATAATAAAAACCTGGATAAAACAGTTATGTGTGGTGTTAGGACTTTATTACTGTATTCTAAAAATTGAAGCCAAATAGTATCATGACCAATTTCCAACGGAGCTTGTTTATGTTATCCATGCCCACCGTCATTTTGCACCAAATTTATAAAATTTTGGAAGCCTTTTCGAATAATTCTCTAGAAAATATATCAATAGGTTTTAACATTTATATTGTAAATTTACACACTGAAGTTATTCATAGATAAATAAAAAAATATATATTGTACCCTTACATCCAATCACAGTGCTCCTAAGTTGACTTCCTTCACCTGTCTTGGGTACACAAAAGGCTAACCTAATGCTGGGAAAATATAATACTACCGTTTTCCCTATAGTGTTTGTAAACATTCAATTTACATTATCTCAGATGGTGCCATTAAAACAAAATACATATATGGTTTGGCGATATCTGGCCACAGCTTTTATTCATAATATGATAGATTCATATAATATATAATATATATAGATATAGATAGATAGACCATAGATGTATATGTATATGTAGATAGATCTATGGTCGGTTACCCGAAGATAATATGGCAACCAGATAGATAGATAGATAGATATATATGAAAATGTAAAGATGCACCGTGGGATACACTGGTGCTTTAAATTTAGAAAACACCGTGGGATACACAAGTGTAGTCTGTATTATCCAAAAACCTAAAATTTCATAGTTAACATTAAGATTCTATGCAGCGAATTCTGCCATTAACGGGAATATATTAATGATGCTCAAAGTTCATATAAAAGTCACTTTTCTCAACAGCAAACAAGTTAACATCA
This sequence comes from Mytilus edulis, assembly GCF_963676685.1. Classification (NCBI taxonomy): domain Eukaryota; kingdom Metazoa; phylum Mollusca; class Bivalvia; order Mytilida; family Mytilidae; genus Mytilus; species Mytilus edulis. Next base: position 64,074,218 of record NC_092354.1, on the reverse strand, counting down.
TCAGTCAAATCTGTACCACCACTGTCACCGACACAAACCTGAAAAATAAATACAAAAGAGCAGTATCTTGTACAATAAAAAGGAGTGGGAGGGCGGGTTTTCAAGTTTACCGCTTACGAAATTTAAACAGCTTGCTTGCTGCGATGAAATTCTAAAAAGGACTAAATGACGTCACAGAATAAAACGTCACTCATGTTGGGTAAATCTAAAACATGAAACACAATCCGTGAGTGGCCCCGGCGATAACTGAATTTAAGTCTATTAACTTAAATTCCATTATCTCAGATGGTGCCATTAAAACAAAATACATATATGGTTTGGCGATATCTGGCCACAGCTTTTATTCATAATATGATAGATTCATATAATATATAATATATATATATATAGATAGATAGACCATAGATGTATATGTATATGTAGATAGATCTATGGTCGGTTACCCGAAGATAATATGGCAACCAGATAGATAGATAGATAGATAGATATGAAAATGTAAAGATGCACCGTGGGATACACTGGTGCTTTAAATTTAAAGATGGCCGATCTAGCTATGAAAATACGGATTGTCCAACAGAAAATGGCCCTTTAAAATAAGACATGTAAAGAATAGTTTTGATGCTCTTTTAAACCATCTTTGAAGGCTAAATTAGTACTCAGCTGTCTAAAAATGAATTTTATTACACAATAACTTTCATATTTGAAAAATCCACCGGGGCCAAAATGCGAAACAAAACTCCTAACTATGTATAGCTACCTAAGACGCTCTCAGTAACAAATAATGCTGTACGTATACAGAGAAATGTGGGTTATAAGAAAATTAAACAGCAACACAACGAAAAGAGCATCAAAGAGACAACTAGATCTAGTTATGTTTTCAATTTTATCATTCGATCGACCTCTCGTCTATACAGATACAGGGTGGCAGATAACATGAAACAATATAAACGTTGACTATAGACGTTTATATCCTTCTGGTATCTATTCCTGTTGCGATCGAACGGTAATGTTCAATGTGGGGTCCTCATTGTGGTCTGCGTTTAAGTCATGTCATTTCATTCAACAACGATTTATAAGGTTGAACCATATTTCTTGATGAGCCAAATCTAAAATTACAAGTTTCTACTTTATTTTTTCATGGCGGAAAGTTGTCGTATGGAAATCAAAACACGTCATGTTCTTATACATTGGAAGTAACTCTTCTGACTAAAACTCGTGTTTGAATTCAATAAAAATTGCACTTCATCGTGTGTTATTGTGATGAATAACACATCTATACTATTAAACGAGAAGACCTCATTTTGGGTGTCGCTTCTCTTCTTTCCACAATTAATAAATTAACAAACACGCCTCTGTGTCCTATAGGTACAGTGCATAGTCGCATTTGTCATCCATTCATATGATTATTCAGATTGAGTTATTTTGGGAGAAAAACGAGAAAAAGGGCATCCGGATATTGTCCCTTCATTGGACAAAATTTTAAGTCATACTATACTTCCGGTTTGCGTTTTTCTGTATACTTTGAACATACATATACTACGAATAATGCGTATTTTCAGAATTCTATCTGCTATATATCATTTTCAAGTTTACTATCCACGGTGGTCACAGAGTTTATTAATCAGAGAGGGTCTGTATACTATATCAATGACCACCATGGATCGATTAGAAAACTTAGAATTGAAAGTAAATACACTTTATTTATATAGTGAATGTTCATATAAATATACAGATAAGCGCTTAAATTATTCATGTGCACTTTTGATACCTTTTCTGAAATTCTCCAGTCATTAAATCTTTTACAAAATTCATTGATTACAAAAAAGAAGATGTGGTATGATTGCCATGTTGACAACTCTCCACAAGAGACCAAAATGACACAGAAATTAACAACAATAGGTCATCGTACGGCCTTCAACAACGAGCAAAGACCATACCGCACACTTAGCTTTAAAAGGCACCGAAATGACAATGTAAAACAATTCAAACGAGAAAACTAGCGGCCTTATTTATGTACAAAAAATGAATGAAAAACAAATATGTAACACATAAACAAACGACAACCACTGAATTACAGGCTCCTTACTTAAATGTTCATAACATACTAAATGTATATTCATACTGAAATTGATAGAAAACCACAAATTGGGAATTTTGGAAATAAAGGAAGGAGGGATTAAAAAAAACATTTTCCTGTCCCCAATAACCTATGATTTATGATACTTTTGCCGAAATTCTCCAGTCATTCAATATTTCACAAAATTTTTCCAACAGCACTTTACATACTTTAAACTACGCTCTGAATGCCCGCGATTTCGCGGGTGTGTTCTAGTATATATATATATATATATATATATATATGTGTGTGTGGTTAAGAAAAATGTATAATAAGGTCATTGAAAGGTGAAGGCCGTACGGTGATCCATAGTTCGTTTAATCTGTAGTGGATAGCACTCTTTAAAGCAACCAGACCTTATCAATTTATATCTTGATACACAAAGAATATTTGCTACATAATAGAGAAGTCGAGTTCAAGCAAGTTTAAACAAAAACACCACAGCTCATATGCATGCTTCGGCGTGAGCAATGGCTCTGTGTTGAAGACCGTACCTCAACCTTTAATGGTTTACTTTACAAATTGTGACTTGGATGAAGAGTTGTCTTAATATTGGCACTCATACCGCATCTTCTTATATATATATATATATTCAACAATAAACAGGGGGAATGTTTACAAGCGCTCATCCTTCTCCTAACCTGGAAAAGTGGTGCAACAGCACATTATAATAATACACTAAAAATCAGTTGCAAAGAACTTGAATCATCAGATTGTCTCGAAGCACAAAAGCGACAAACAAAAAGACAAAATACCCAACGGTTCCGATCTAAGAATACTTCTTGTGTGTTTTTAAATTTAGGTCATTATATGGTTTGGAGTTTAGTGTGACATCCATTCTCATTGAATTAGTACACATTTTGTTTAGAGGCCAGCTGAGGTCTGCTTCCTGGTGCAGAATTTTTCACTGTGATGAAGATTCATCGGTGACCTTCGGCGGTTTTCTGCCCTTTGATCGGGTAATGTCTTTTTGGAGCATTCCCCATTTCCATCCTCAATTTTATTGTATTACCGAAAGCTTGTCGAAAGCCAATTACAACTGAAAATAAAATACAGCTTTCCCTTACTCGAAGATCAATCACTGTTCAATCAAAGGGTTTAGTGTAAAAACGTCATAAACAATCAAAATACATATATCTATCGACACAATGTACATGTACGTAGGACCAAAACTGTCATAAACCAAACGCAATACATATTTAGTTATACTATATTTCGCTATCTTACAATCATTATGTACGACTATATGTTTGTTTTTTTCTTCAAATGAGCAACTAATTAACATAAATCGTATCTTGATATATTTTTATTATGTTGAGTTGCTGTCTTATTACAGTATACAGATATTATCTCAATTTCATAACTTACACAAGTACATGTATGAATATGATGACCTATCTCTTCATATAAAAAAGAAGATGTGGTATGATTGACAATGAGACAACTATCCACAAAAGACCACAATGACACAGACATTAACAACTATAGGTCACCGTACGGCCTTCAACAATGAGAAAAGCCCATACCGCATAGTCAGCTATAAAAGGCCCCGACAAGACAATGTAAAACAATTCAAACGAGAAAACTAACGGCCTTATTTATGTAAAAAAAAAAATGAACGAAAAACACATATGTATCGCATAAACAAACGAAAACCACTGAAATTACAGGCTCCTGACTTGGGACAGGCACATACATAAATAATGTGGCGAGGTTAAACATGTCATTTTACTGTTCCTAGATTTTACTTAAAAGTGCACTTCGTCAAAGCTTATTTTTTTAAGTACTAGTTCATCATGATCTTTCTAGACTGAATTTCATTTCATAATGCTAAATGCTCTAATATTTAATTCAGAAAACATGTAAATTTAAACAATGCAGAAAAGCGTGCAAATGTAAAATGTCTTGGTGTGATGTATTATACATTTTATATTTTAATAGTCTCTATCCACGCAGACTTTATTTATCTGTTCACGATTTTTGAGTTAATCATCCATGTAACTGCAATCATGGGAATAATATTAGACATATCTTGTTATCTGACAATATGTTCATCTTAATGCAATTGCACCAGGAACGCTTGTAATAACTTCTCAGGGATCAATACGTAGATGATGATATTTGCAAACCATTCTTTTCTACGTCTTACTAATATACCGTTATTACCAGGCAACAATAGTCAAAAGTTCCCGACCAACCAACTGTTACATGTACACCTTTATTGTCAAACAATAACCGAGGAACACCAAGTGTAGACCGTTTGACTACGTACTACTACATATAAAAAAACCAAATACCTTGTTGAGGATATATTTGAATTGAAAAAGTTTTGCTAGATCTAAATATAGAGAAGAAGTGTTCTGATTTCTAATGAAACAAATCTTCATACGAGACCAAATGACACAGAAATGAACAACTACATGTATAGGTACGGTACGGACTTCAACCATGAGTAAAGCCCATATCGCATATTCAGCTATAAAAGGCCCCGAAATCATAAATGCAAAACAATTCAAATGAGAAAACTAACGGTCCAATTCATGTACAAATAACTGTACATAACACAGAAACAAACGACAACCAATGAATTACAGGCTCCTGACTTTGGATAGGCAAACACATATAGAATGTGGAAGGGGTTAAACATGTTAGCGGGATCTCAACCCTCCCCTTACCGAATACAGGGGTGTAACAGTACAACATATGAACAAACTATATAAAACAGTTGAAAAAGTCTTAACTCATTAGATGGATACAAATAATTTTTTTTTAACAAAAACACAGAGGACGTGGCAGGGTACTTGTACATTCCAACAACTAAAAGAAACTAAGAACAGATCTAGGAGTACAGATATGAGAGTTCTTTAGCTAGTTCAAAGCCAATACCAACCATGCAATAAAAGAAATCAATACATGCATCTTAAACTAAAGAATCTAATAGAAGCTTGGTATATATAGATTCTACAAATATAGTCCCTAGCGTTGACAGTGGTTTACTTGCCAATATTTTTTATACCCCTTCCAAATTTATTTCCCCATGTTTTATGCCGTAAATTGCAAGTAGGGGGGTGCAATTACACTTTAAAAATATTTGAGTCCAGAATTTTAAAGGAAAGTAGTGATTTGGTCCAGCTGAAAAAGGTTAAAAATTAGCACTTCGGAAGCTGTCAAAAGATTTCAAGACGCCCTAAGCATAAAATTGTCCATATTTTGAGTTAGAGCCGATGAAGTTTTCTATAATTTTGATATAATTTGTCCCAAAAGTATTACACTGTAAAAATTTCATTGAGAAAGCGCAGGTGGGATTTTTTTAATTTTCATTTATGTTCTAAAAGAAATGCACTACGAATTAATTGTGATCTCGGACCATACATTTGTATTTATCCATTTAATTGTACTTCTATTTAAATGATCTGCAAAGCAGGTGTTTTTTCTATGTGAAGTTACCAGGCATTGTCGTCTTTTTACATGGAAACTCAGAGGTCAGAAAATGTGACGACATAATCAAATTTTGTATTTGTAAAATTTAATCAATTCAAACAAAATATGTATCTGATTTTTTTTTAAAGTTTTTAATAAAAATAATATTTATTTAATTGTCACACACAGGGGATTTCCATTGTTAGTGGATACAGTTTATTTATTTTTGATAAAGAGATTCATGTTTTCTATTACTGAAAAAATAAAAGAAAAATAAGTCGGATTAATTGCTGTTTCAAGTTTTATATAAACACAAACTAATGTTAATAAAAGACAGTTCCAAGGTCAACAGTGCATAATTCATATAAAAACGATCATGAGTATGTTCATATTGATATAAAAATAATTAGGGCCTTTTAATCTAGATAATTTGCTCTATAATGTTTATTAAATAACGTTATCAACATGTGATTAATTAATTTTATTGTCAGTTTATCTTTCTGCTAATATTATTATCGATGAAGACGTTAGAAGCTTACTTTTTAATCGTAAATAATAATAAATTCACTACCTGTAAACTTAAACACCCAATAATGAATTAGTTGAAGACCTCCAATGCCGTTCCATCTGAGATCTTCTCTAATGTTTATTATCTACATTTGTTGTAATGGTTGGTATCATCAACTTTGATAGCACAATTAAGTTACTAGTTTCAAAAGAAGCAGGTGGAATGAATCGATTCTTTCTCTGTTTTGGTTTACATTTGTCTTTATGTTAGTACAGTGAAACCTGATAAAGCAGAACCCTGAATAAACCGGAAACCTGTCTAATCCAAACTTGTTCTGAAGACCAATCATATCACATTTTATGCATTGTGAACCTGTTGAAACCGAATACCTGCCAAAACCGAACAAAATCTCAAGTCCTGAAAGGGTTCGGTTTAGTCAGGTTTTACTGTATTTCACTTATATTTGCCCACATTAATTTTTCTAAGTCAAGCATGCAGGACGAATGTCAATGTTATTGTTCTCGTTTGAACTGTTTCACATTTGTGGTGTCTGGCCCTTATATAGCTTGCAATGCAATATGGGTTGTTTTTCATTGTTGAAGGCCGTAGTATCGTAACCTATTGTTAGAAATGTCTATGTTATTTAGTCTTTGGCGAAGAGTTATACTTATCTCATTGTCAATCATCATGATCATACCACATCTTCTCTTTTTTACTATTGTACAAGTGTTATTTTATGTCCACTGTAATTAATTTTGTCATATTAACGTTTTGATTATCGTCTGTTAAAGTCATTAAGTCAAATGGCTATCCTGCTATACGAGATTAACATTGCATGTTCTCCAAGGTCACATAGTAAATACTTTTGTTTGATTTATATGTTTTATTTTTGTAAACAAAGAATTGGAGAATATTTGGAGATTATTTAGGTCAATTGGAGAATATTTGGAGAATATTTAGGTCAGTTGGAGAATATTTGGAGATCATAGGTATATAAGAGCTCTCTGTTTTAGTGTTTAGGAGGATGGAAGGCAAGACATTTAAGAACAATACAATGTGAAAAGTTATTTAAAAAGGATTTTTGTTATTCTAGGCGCACTACATAACATTTTTAGATACATCTTAGCAGATTACTGATAGCTTTGGAATTATTATTATTTCTTTATTGTTTGTCCGCACAGTATTGGACGCTGTTGCGTGGTTCCGCTCAGTATTGGACACTGATGCGTGGTTTTGTCCGCACAGTATTGGACGCTGTTGCGTGGTTCCGCTCAGTATTGGACACTGATGCGTGGTTTTGTCCGCACAGTATTGGACGCTGTTGCGTGGTTCCGCTCAGTATTGGACACTGATGCGTGGTTTTGTCCGCACAGTATTGGACGCTGTTGCGTGGTTCCGCTCAGTATTGGACACTGATGCGTGGTTTTGTCCGCACAGTATTGGACGCTGTTGCGTGGTTCCGCTCAGTATTGGACACTGATGCGTGGTTTTGTCCGCACAGTATTGGACGCTGTTGCGTGGTTCCGCTCAGTATTGGACACTGATGCGTGGTTTTGTCCGCACAGTATTGGACACTGTTGCGTGGTTTTGTCCGCATAGTATTGGACACTATGCGTGGTTTTTATGAGTGAACAGTATTGGACACTGTTGCCGAATTTATACAGAGTGCCGTTTATGATACCGTGTGAAAGTAATGTGCTAATGAATGTTTGAACTATACATTTTGTAAACTGTATATATAATGTAAATAGTGTCCTGGAATGGAATTTTAATAAATAGATTAGTGAATTTACTTGTATATTTCTTTGACAACAAGACTACAGATTATTGGATTATTTTGTTCTTGAATTTTCTGTGATTTCATAATACCCGGCCTGACCAGAAAGTTTGGTGTAACTCGACCGCCATGGCACTATGATAAACATGCAATACTAAGTGTACATAGGGGACTTCATTCATCAGTCGACTCTGCTATATAACTTGTATGCAGTCGTACAGCGTACTTGAATATTTAATATAACTGATACCAATGTTTGAACATTAATGTATATTTAACTGGTACCCATTCCTTTAGCATCCGTGAAGATTCAAAATGTAACTGGTTAAAAGAACACATTTTTAAGATTAAAACTTATAGATATTAATATTTTTACAAGTGTGAATTATGATAGCTTGATTATTAATATTGTTTTAAATTGGCATTTTAAGGGGAGGTAGCTCTGAAATAGTGCATTTTCTGAAGGAATCTACATGGATTTTTAATATTTGAATTCTAGCCTGAATAAACGCACGGTTACCCTATCTTTTATTTTGACTCAAGCTACAATGTAACGAGTGCACTATCGAATGTGTTATTTTTCACGCACGGTTACCCTATCTTTTTTCTTGACTCAAGCTACAATGTAACGAGTGCACTATCGAATGTGTTATTTTTCACTAAAAACCGCTAAATTGACCTATACGCATGTTAAAATATAAATTGAATTTGTTAATTTAAGGAATGACTGTAATATTTGTTCTGTCTATGAAGAAATAACATAAAAAATGTGGTGCTCACGGAATAACCCGCGTATCTATCTATCATATTCTCAAAGCATTTTCTAAAAGCTATTTTCTCGTATTTTATTTTACAATTCGCTTTAAATCACATAATGCTGTTTTTTGTCCTGTATAATCCATTCAAAATGTGTCATTTGGTCATAATCTGTAGCTAAACGTATGAACACATTCTATCAATTTAATTTAGACTCCCATACCACCTTAAACACAAACAGTACGTAAACGGTGTCAGTTTTTTATTTTTTGTATTCTTAGGCAGAGTGTTAATTACCCCGACCATACGCGTACGGTCGGACCATATGAGTATATACCCACATGGTCATGACCATACGCGTATGGTCCAAATACTCATATGGTCCGGATCATCTATATGCTCATAGACACGTGTCATTTGACCGTGACGTCGTCAACGTTTTTTTTATGATTTACTCCGGCTGAAAATGAAATTTAGAATTGAATTACATGGAGTGACTGTTAATTTTTTTTATGTCTATTTGAAATGACATAAAAATGTGGTGCACACTTTAGATAACACGATACGCGGGTTATTCCGTGAGCACCACATTTTTTATGTTATTTCTTCATAGACAGAACAAATATTACAGTCATTCCTTAAATTAACAAATTCAATTTATATTTTAACATGCGTATAGGTCAATTTAGCGGTTTTTAGTGAAAAATAACACATTCGATAGTGCACTCGTTACATTGTAGCTTGAGTCAAGAAATTTGTTTTAGAGTTTTACAAATTTGTTTTACAAATTAATTTAGATGTCCACGTGCGTTAATTTATCTTTGTTCCCTAGTTATGCATCGCTAGTTCAGCTCAACTTATAGCGGTTTTAAGTGAAAAAATGAATACATTCGATAGTACATTCGTTAGCTTGAGTCAAGAAATTGTTTTACAAATTGTAATACTATGAAATGCCGTTGTACTATGTTTAACGGTATGTTCCTAATCCGCAGACGTGTGAGATCTGAACATCTGCAGCAATGACGCCTTGTATTTGAAACAAACTTCAGAACGACAAATCGGTAATCGTGCTGTCTCGAAAAAGTGCGAAACTGAGGTGCATTACAACCGTCTAAATATCTGACTATAATGAGCTCATTTATCGCCTCATAATCTATACATTAGTTGTATTTTATATCAATGATACAGATGAGTATAATTCATAATGTTGGCCAACCAAATCATTTATTTCTAAGATACGACATAATCTGATATTATTTTTATATTGAAATTGGAAATAATTCTTAACGTCTAATTAATCTGAAGAATATTGTTTAGTTGGCTGAGTTGTAAGTGAAATGAACCATTTTATTACAATCTAGGGAACATTGTGAAGTATAATATACAATATATATAATTAATAGCGCTACTGTTCAAGATCATGTTATGAACTCTATATGCTAATTTGATAGATGTCTTTTGAAGTCTGTATGAGAATTCTTCATTTCTGTACTATTCGAATTTTTACCATTTTTATCAATGATTATACATCGTTTTTATCTCATCATACATGTATATTATAGCCACTATCTTTATTTTATCCCCCTTTATTCTTGTACCCCCATACTATTCGGTCTGTATACACAATCTAGACCCTCAGTGATGTACATTGTACTTGCAGTAATAAGAAGAAATATTCCGAGTATGTTGAATCCAAATGCTGGTCCCATAATGTTAAAACAATGATAATAACTTATCTTAAAGTTTAATATAAAGTAAAACCGATATAAAAAGGTCCTCTTTTGGAGCAGATAAAAGTAAAGTTGTAATAAAGGTTATTTTTTAATTGAGGTTCAAAATGCACTATGATAAGTATAAGTACAGATGGACAGAAAGACTTTGAAAGTTAAGACAGTTTTTTTTAATGACAGAAAGACCTTGCCAAGACAGTTTTTTGCAGGTTTCACTATTATGACTCAGGTTCGATAACTTTATTGAGAAACTATTGACGTATATACTTCAAATGATAAAGTCTCCTGTTTACTGGGAAAAACAATTAAATCCCAAACAAAAGTTCTGAAATGATTTACCTTTGACTTAGTGTTATCAGGCTTATGAAACTACCTCGAATAGGCGGAGATTTTAAGATTTATGTACATAACAATTGCCTAACAACGAAACAAGATTGAAATTAAACATAACAAAACGTTTATTTATCCATTTAGCTATTTCAAATTGTTCAGATCTGAAAAACAATTTCAGGATTCCTTACAATCAAACTTAGGCAGCAACCATTTGATTTTCTGGGGGGGGGGGGGGCTATGGTTTTTTTTGGAAAAAAAAGTTTGTTTCCAGGTTTTGGTGAAAAAAATAATTTGTTTTGGACCCTGAGTAAAAAAAATTGTTTGTTTCACCCTCAGCTGCCACTATATGTAATGCTAAAATTGAAAGAAAAAAATTGTCTTCTGTTTGTCGCTAAAAAAATAGATTGTTCTTCGCCGAAGGCGAAAAAAAAAGTTTGCACAGAAAAAAAAACCATAGCCCCCCCCCCCCCCCCCCCAGAAAATCAAATGGTTGCTGCCTTAGATTGCTTTGTTTTCGGGAAGATTATATTATAGTAAAACCTGACTAAACCGAACCCTTTCGGGACTTGAGATTTTGTTCGGTTTTTGCAGGTATTCGGTTTCAACAGGTTCACAATGCATACAATGTGATATGATTGGTCTTCAGAACAAGTTTGGATTAGACAGGTTTCCGGTTTATTCAGGGTTCGGTTTTATCAGGTTTCACTGTATATATTTATAATGGCCTTTTGCTCTGCTTTTATGCATTTATTGAATATATCTGCCATTAAATGCTAGTGCTTATATTTATTTATTTATTGTTTTTATGCTTTTAGTCTGTTATATTTTATGGTCTTCAAGTGATTTGCTGATTTGTTTCAATGCACATAGAGGCGCTTGCCACATGAACTTTGACTCTGGAGGCTCACAAATCAAATAGATTTTTTATATTGCATATTTTTTTCATTTTTATTTGGTAGTATTTGCATGATGCTGCATGATTTTTATGTGACAGTCGGTTAAATAGTTCACCAGAGCTCATGTTTTGTCTGTTATTATGTATATATATGCCGACTCTAAATAAAATGTACTTATTTACTTACTTATACAGCAGTACCAGAAATAATAAAAAAAAAAACAACAGTATTTTAATTTAGAGAATACTTTTAAGAGATTAATGTTCACTAGACTAAGCACCATTTATTACGATATGCAACAAGTCAATGGAGAAGCAATTAATAGAAGAAAATCGATCATTCCTTGATTTGAAATGTCGAAAATCATTAAAGTGATAAAGTAGACATATTGTGTTACTTTACAACGATGAAGCCCGAGAGGTGTTACGCTGTAATTAAACCTACGATATCTGTAGTACTAAACAAAATGTGTTTTATCAGTTCGGAAATGAAGAAATCCTATATTAATCTTTACTGAATTTATCCAATAATAGCCTGTTTATTAACCTTGAAAAAGTCATTGTATATTTAACTTTGTTTTTCATGTCCACCAACTAAAGTAAATGAAAAGAAAATGAAGGGATACGATGAATTGTTCATGAAATAAAAACCCTTGTCCAATAATCATCATTAAAGCGTTTGACAGATAATGATTGATTTGCCTTATATTAAATGCTAAGGTTACATTGATGTTGATTTTTTAATATTAAATAAATGATTTTTTAATATTAATAAATAGGGAATAAATTCCACAACGGCTTGCCATATACATGTACTTGTTTACATTGAAGCAAAGGCACAAAGCTTCGATTGCTGTTCTTCGTCCACAACCCCAGTTAGGCCTTTAACAGAAGACTGAACTCATTCATAAAAACAATAACTAGAGATTGGTCTTTATATACCTAACATCCCATTGCAAGTCTTAGACAAATTCATACCAATAGCATTATCTGAGACTTCTTTGCTGTATACCGATAACACAGTCATGCGCTGTAGAACAAAGACGAGCTATTTGAATATAAAAGCAATAACCCAAAATTAAACGTTTGCAACTTGTTTCCATTGCCAAATAAGTACAACAAGGCATGTTATATTTTCAGTTAACCGTACGCAAAGGGCAGGTTAAAATGAATATGTGTCTGTTAATTATATGGTATAATTGGCAAATAGATAACTGATTATGTCCCTTGGTTTGGGAATAATGTTGCCAGTGTTAAATTTACGTATTCGCTTGTTGAAGCGACGCGAAGCGTTGAAATTACTTGATATAACATTCATTCATTCGTACACAATCATAGACCACACACATGTTCCCACCATATTTGTACATTTGCCGTTTCAGAATCTAAGTAATGTATTCTGGGTAATATTTTCAAAGGCGAACAGAAAACATTGTGATTGTTTAACAACGGGCTAAACAATGAAATTTCAACCAATGTCATGACGTTATTTTCATCTTTTGGTACGAGCAATGTAATTACCCGTGATAGTACTTTTCATTTTGAAACGGTGAATCGTTGTAGAAGATATGTTGTTGATTTGAAAATAATGTTTGAAAACTTTGATAAAATAGGGGAGGAATTTATAAAAAAAAAAAAAAATTGCAAATCACACTCATGCCTTACTTTCATTATGTCAAAACGTGATGCTTGATTAGTCTATTTGCTGATTCTATAATTGAGCCTGAAGTGTAAGAATATGTTCCCTTAGGAAGGAAACAAAATGTTCATTGCCAATCAAGAGCAAGATAAAAGATCAAATTGGTCCATGCTGAATGCATGTAATCTGTAATTTATTCAAACATTTGAATATCAATAATTCAATTCCAACAACAAATAATAAATACGCTTTATTTCATTTTTAACTTACCATGCTTTGCATAAGAAGCAACCTTTAGAACCAGTCTACAATTGGAAAAGGGAGACAACTTGTGTTTCTTTTCATGTGTAAGCCTTTGTAAGCATTTACGGAATAGTACTAGTGCTACTATGTGCTCATGGAAAATCATATCACATCGCCATACCTTTTATGCCTCATTGAAAATGAAAATCACAGTTGTACTGAATTTCACTTTTACCTTATCATACCGTCTTTTTTTAACAATTGACAAAGGCAAACAACTACTGTTAAAAGCGCATACTAGTAATTAAAAGAATCAAAAATAGATTATCAAGGCTATTGTTTATTGTCATATACTCTGTATTCACATTTCATAACAATAAATGATTTATGAGGGTCTAGATGGGGGGAAGTGTTTTTTTGGGTGGAAGGGGCTTCATTTCAGTTTTCTTTAACTTTTAATGCCATTTTTATATATTCTTTATACTTTTGCTCATTATTCTCTTTTCTTTATATTTTAGCACCTCTTTATTCTGTATTTTTTTGTCATATTCTCTCTATTCTTTTTTTACGTTTTGTCCATCATTATCTATACTGTAAACCCCCACCCATACACCCCCGTTTATTAGAAATTTTCGATTAATTTAAATAGCCGCGCATTAGCTACTTTTAAAAACTACGTATATATATAAATATATTTGACAATTTTACAGACTGTTTTTCAGAATTTGACAACATGTCGGCTGAGCACAAACTTATGATTAAGTTGATGAGAGGTTACGAGAAATCAATACGACCTGTGATGAACTCATCAGAAGCTGTGGATATCAAACTCGGACTTGCGCTTACCCAGATCTTAGATTTAGTAAGTACAACTCTGCTTACATCTCTGAAAATTAAAATAATGAGATGTGTTATTGATGCCAATGAGATAATCATCCATCAGAGAACAAAAGTACGTGAATGTAATCTGCTGACAATTTTATTCATAACTTCTAAATAACTTGTTTTATCTGATAAAATTTAAAAAAAAGGTGTGAAGAAATCAATTCAGGATATCTACCAAATTCGAGATTTAGTATATATCTGGATGTCCTTAAATAAGCATTCTTTATTTTTCAATGCACATTTTCTCTATTCTTTTTAAATTTTGCTCACTATTATCTATTCTTTATATTTTAGCACCCCATTAGTTTCTATAAGAATACACTCAGGATCTGCTTACCCTTCCGGAGCACCTGAGATCACCCATAGTTTTTAGTGGGGTTCGTGTTGTTTATTCTTTAGTTTTCTATGTTGTGTCATGTGTACTATTGTTTGTTTGTTTGTCTTTTTCATTTTTAGCCATGGCGTTGTCAGTTTATTTTAGATTTCTGAGTTTGACTGTCCCTTTGGTATCTTTTGTCCCTCTTTTAAAGCACTAAACAACTTTGGTACTGGCTGTTTCTACGCGATATATATGCCTAGACTTAATTACTTGTGATGACGGAATCCCGAGCATCATAGAGGATGTGCATTTTGCAACAATTGACATGCTTGGGCAGTTTCAAATATTTGAAATATATACTTTCAATAAGTTAAGATTATGAGGAAACAAAGTGTATTTGTCAAAAATATATCATTAGTCATGTTTACAGTCTGTTTTTTTTTAAATAAGTAGTTAAACATCAAAATGCCAGCTGTATTAAAAATAGTGCAAAGCTTTGACGTTTAGTACAGAAGTCGGTTGTAATAATTGAAAACTACGTCGAGCAACGTTACCATTACTAAACCGAACACTGTGCGTAACGTAACGTCTCTTTATTTTCTTGGCCTATTTTTAAAATTTTTGCCCTTTATACTGCTAATTTTGTCCATTATTCTCTAATCTGTAAACCAGACCCTATATATTCATTTCTTATAAATTTAATAAAAACTTTGATACTTAAGGTGGTACCTAACACTACAGCGAGATAACTCTGTAAAATCAGCTAAACGTTTTTATTACGTTGTGTTGATAAGGGAATATTAAGCTTCTCAATGATCAAAATTAGTGATTGTCAAACTGCTATATACATGTAACCAGTGTAATTTTTCTGATAAAACGGTTGGTTTAAATTTTTTTAATTTTATATATTTTTGTCAAGGGGTCAAAGTAAATACTTTGTAAAAATTTTGTGAAAATTAAACGAGCCAAATTAATTTTAGTGAAAGTGTTGGGTACCACCTTAAACATCATGACACAAAACACATTAAGTACTATGATTTTCATTTTCAATGAGACCAACATAAACCTAAAAATATGGAGATGTGGTATGATTTTCCATGAGACGACTGTTTAACATAGGCTTACACGACAAAAAAAACAAAAAAAACAGGAATATTACTAGAGGACACATGTTGGCTTTTGACGTTAGGTAAGGTTAACTTGTAACAGGTACAAAATGTATGAGAAGGGATAGATCATTTATGTTTGTGATCTTCGTCCGTCTTATTATGTCCGAGACCACAATTGTCGTCCCTTGATTTTCGTTGTACAAATATAGTTCCTAGTGGTGACAGTGGGTTACTTGCCATTAATTTTTTATACCCCTTCCACATTTATTTCTCCATGTTTAATGCCTCAACATCCCTGTTCTGCATTTTTATTTTTCACTCTATTCGGTCCTGCCTTTTTTTCTTAGTTCATCCTGACTTTTTTTTACATAAATGTTCATCCTTTT
Organism: Mytilus edulis; assembly: GCF_963676685.1. NCBI lineage: Eukaryota > Metazoa > Mollusca > Bivalvia > Mytilida > Mytilidae > Mytilus > Mytilus edulis. The sequence goes on along the minus strand of NC_092354.1, from coordinate 64,058,102 downwards.
GTTTTTGCCAAGTTGCTCATCCTGCTTTTTTTTTTAACCGAAACTGTCCTGCCTTATTTTGTCAAATTTCATCATAGCCCCCTCCCCCCATAAAAGTCAAATGGTAGCTCCCTTACATATGATTAACAGAGCTGATATTCAAAATCCATGTTTCACTGAGAAAACAGCTTCTTCTTATGTTAAACAGTTTCTCAAAAGATTGGGTTCTACTGCTATCTTTATTTCTCAGCTATAGATTTAAGTTAGTATCATGTAACTTTTTATTTTCATCGCATTTATTTTATTAAGCACGAACACATCTTTTTAAACACGCCAACCTAGTTATCTCTCTTAGAATATTGTTTCATTTTTATTTGAAACTTTTCATAAGTATTCAAAGATCTTCAAAATATACGATGAAGTTGATCATTTAATTTTTAAAATTATAATAATTCCAGGATGAGAAAAATCAAGTATTGACGACTAATGTCTGGATGGAAGTGGTAAGTGATATTTAGAAGTACATCTTTGAACTTGCATGTATAATGTCAATGTAATATTTTATAAACTCCTAATAGATACCAGGGGCCGTGTCAACGAAGCTGTCCTAGGACTAAGACATGTCTTAGGATGGTCTTAGGACACGTATTAGTCTTAAGTCGGGTTAACGAAAGTCTCCTAAAATAAGATATGTCCTAAATTTGGTCCTAAAGTTAGGATATACAATTAGGTGTCTTAGGATAGTCCTAAAGGTTACATCGTCCTAAAACGTAATAAAAACAACAAATATGGCATAAACTCAATACTAAAAATACTAATACAATATTAAACTATCATTAGATAAAATTAATAAAAAAAATATTGTTTAATGTTTGTTTAAGATTTAATTGTATTGTATTAAATTATTTCGTGATGCCTTTTTTAAAGCCTAAACAATACTATCATCATAAGCAACATATTTTCAAATATGGGAAAAGGTTTACTCTTTTTTTACCTAATCCTGATTCGATACATGTAATGAAATCGAGTGGACCTAAGGACAAAACTAGTTTATGTACTAAAATTGCCGCACGAATATCACAAAGTTTTGTGACCGTTTACTTTTGTTTTCGTATTAAATTCATTTATATCTTTTATCATATTTAATAACGTATTTATGAGTATTCCGTAAAAACTTTAACTTTTTTTTTGCGTTAATTGTTTTCTATATAAGAGTCATCCTCCCTCTCTTACATATATGTTCTAAAATACAATTCAATCTATGTCATACAAATTTCTACATATATTCTCAATTAAATAAATGTGTTAGGATGGTCCTAGGACCATCGTAGTTAGGACTGTCCTAAGACAGCTTTGTTTTACATCCTAAGACATGTCTCAGACCATCCTAAATAATGTCCTAAGACCTATCTTAGGACATGTCCTAGGATACTTTCATTGACACGGCCCCAGGATTAAAATTATGTACACCAGACGCGCGTTTCGCCTATACAAGACGTGGCATCGGAACACTTATCAGGGACCCAAAGTTCAAAGAAGTGTTGTCAAATACAAGTAAGGTAATCTATTCCTAGAGTAGACAATCCATAGTATTTTAATGTCTCTTTTGTTTATTTGACTCTTCACGTTTTTTGGTATTCACAAATCCTATGGATTTAAATCATCTGGTTTGAGCGTCCCTAATCATGCTGATTGAGCCAGTTTTTGTAAAATCAATTTTCTCAATTAATTTATTGTTACTTATATCCTTCCAACCTCTAAAAAGATCGACAACATATTTATTTAAAGTAAATGGCAAACCATATCAGTTCAGGTATTAAACTTTTTGCTTCGAAATTTGTTTGAAAAGTTCATATTTTGGCAGTCTTCAGCAATATTTTCAAAATGGCGGACACTGTTGAAGGTTCATAACGACACGACATGCCGGTATTCATTTAGTTATAAATCAAAAAGTAATATTTCAAATATTTATCAAAGTGTGTCTTTTTGTACTTAAGAAATTTCTTTTTTCACATGTTCTTCAATATATTTATTAGAAACAGTCTCTCACACTAAAAAGAAAGATTTACATGCACCGACCATGCAGTTTAGAACATTGATAGCGTGGGGCGACATGGACGGTAAACGGACAGAAAGTCACAGGACAAAAAGTCACAGGACATAAAGTCACAAATTTGATAGGACAAAAAGTCACAGGACAAAAAGTCACAAATATTTTTTCAACAATTGTTGGAATATATAAGAGAAATATCTTGAAATATTTACTTTTTAATACATATACTTATATTAAAGTTAATGGAACTCATCATTTTACTTGAAAAATGAAGAGCTATTTTATTTTAATCATGCAAAGGACATATTTCTTGGCACCATGAAGCCATTTGAGTGCCAATCTTCTTTGACATTTTGTTTTCTTTACAATTATTTGATCATCTTTGATATTTCTTTGATAAATTTTGCTTACAAAGTTGGTTAATATACAATACATCAAGAAAAATACAAAAATATTTTAGTAAAAATAAGCATTTTTCAGTCAAAGAAAATAATCAGAAAAAATGAATTGTGACTTTTTGTCCTGTATCTGTATCTGTAATCGTAATTCTGCCAATCAAGGCACACCTCCATTCACACAGAGGAAAATGTCAATACGCAATATAACACAATACAACGCGCATCACTTCATATATTAAAATTTTCCGCCACCTCAAGAATTTATGTTACATACACAAAATAAAACATTAGAAAAAGCTTTGATAGAAATAAAACTAAAATGTTCTTTGAATACAAAAACAACTCATTCTGGGACCATGTGTGCCCGATATGTACTTGCAAGGCTAATCTTTCTAAACTACACTATAAGCAATTAGAAGTTAGATTTTCTACTGCCTTGCTTATCTATATTAGCTAATAAAGCATAGCGTTTGTTATGCATATTATAAAGCAACTGTCTACACAGGGGTTCCAAAATGTTACTGGTTTCCTCAAAAACAGCTCTGTTTGCATTAATGTCTACATAACAGAACGGATTGATGATTAGTTGGATAAGATCAATTGGAAACGAAGTTGCAACTTTGGCTAGGATCAGGCTTCCATTATCTAAGATCTTTGACAAAAGTGGTATTCTTGTCTCTTCTAACTTTTCACACAATAGAATAAAATGTTCCACCGTTTCATCCGCTTTACCACAGAGTTTACAAGTTGGACTTATAAAATTATTCTTTGAAAATGATGCCTTGTGGGTTTGTAGGATATAGTTCCCAGTTGAAATTTTAAGACGTACAGGAATTTTTCTGATGTCCTTTAGATTTGCATTAACTGATATAGCTAAAGGATGTACGGATCCAATATTATATTTATGGTCCATAAATTTAAGAGTCGAGTAACCTTTTGACTCATCAGTAATTTTAGATGTCCAATAGTCATGAATTTTGGATTTAATTAGCTTTTTCCATTGGAATTTTGATAACGGATTGGTTAAATAAGCATATAAGTCATTAATTTCATATTTTAAACATAATTGCTTGACTTCAATAAACCAGCTGTAACTATTATGGGATTTTATCTGTAACTGTCTTTCGGCTAGCCGCCATTCAATTGAATCACAATTCGCTCTAGATATGTTTCCAAAAAGATTGATAGCTTTGACGTGGATTTCAGCTTCTATAGGGAGTAAACCAGATAAAGTATAAACTGCAGAATCTGCTACGTTGGAATTTAAAGACAGAATTTGTTTGATCCATTTTTTATATTGAATAGATATATTATTTAGTATTTTTCCTTTAGGTAATAAAATTTCCAAACCATAAGTTAATATTGGCAGAATATATGTTCTTATCAATGCTATTGAAGTTTTACTATCTAGACCATTCTCTCCATGGAGGCCTGTACCCATTAAACTGTACATTGCTCTACGTGCTTTCTTTATATTTTCATTTACTATCGATTCAGCAGAATTTTTGTCAGATTTTTGAATTCCTATGTGTGAGGCGTTCGAAACAATTGGCATGTTTTTTCCATTTAACTTCCAAAATCCATCTTCAATTTCATAAAATTTGCGGCATGTTTTTACTGGAATAATAACGCTTTTTGTAGGCTGTAATAAATATCCTTCTCTTTTGCTAAAATCCAAAGCAATGTTAATCATGGTTTGTAATTCTAGAGGGTTGTTGGAGACAAGTGCTACATCGTCAGCACATGTAGGAGCACAACAATTTATGTTCCCTACTCTTCCATCAAGACCTGATGTACTTAAAATGTTAAGCAGAGGATTAATGTAGATTTTATATAAGTCAGCGCTGAATGCACCTCCTTGACGGACCCCTTGATCAATAGTGAACATCTCTTTTGACATTATATTATTCCATTTGATAAGAGAAGATGCATTTACATATAGATTATTTAGTAATAGTATGGATTGTTCCGTGAAGTCTATCTGGAACATACGACGGATCAAATTAGCATGTACCACAACATCGAAAGCTGACTTGCCATCTAATAAGGCTATGTAGACTGGAAGTTTAAGGTCTTTGCTTTCCCTTTCAAATTCTTCTATAAAAAGTTCACAAATCAGTGGAGACGTGCCCTCAGTGAATCCTTTTTGAAGTGGGTTTTGTGAAATTATAATTTTTGGATTTTCTCTTTCTTTCAATATTTTTTCTATAATTTTTGAGTATGTTGGAGTTATAGTAATTCCTCTATAATTTTTGGCATTTTTTACATCCCCTTTATTTTTGAACACAGGAAATAAAGTTCCGATTTTCAGTAAATCCGGTATGTAGCAGAATTTAAAGCAGATATTCAACAGATGTTGTAAATGTTGTAATAAAGATTCGCTTCCATGGATAAAATGTTCAGCTGTTAAACCATAAAAATCCTCAGCTTTGTTTGTATTGAGTTTTGAGACAGCTCTTTTTATCTCTTCAGTAGAAATTTCCTGATGAATATATGTATCTTTACATTTGTTAATAATATGGGTAGCTTCTTTTTCAATTGAATTTAGATAAATAGTGTCAAAAGAGTTATTGTTGGACTTTTTTGCTAGGTCACCAAAATGTTTATTCCAGCCCTTCATTACATTTTCGGGAGATTGGAAAATTTCTTCATCAACAGTTAGTTCCTCAATAAAGCGTGAAAGTCTACCTCTTTGTTTTTTTATAAGGCTGTAGAAAAGTGCCGGATCGTTATACCCTGCATCAATGATTTTCTGCCGTTCTTGTATTCTCTGTAGTGCAGTTTCTATTCTGCATTGTTTACGAAGAGAGGAAGTTGTGATTTTCTTCTGAATAGTAAGAGGATGGTTGGGGTCAGGTGGACGACCATTTTG